>NC_068360.1:5902826-5977826 GCF_020536995.1 Dreissena polymorpha
TTCATAAGCTAGGAAGAGTGCTCTTTCAGACATGTTGTTCTTCATGGACCTAGACTGGTGCTATTATTTTCAGACACAGCTTCAACGCGTGCCATTATTTTCAGATATGTGTTTCTTCATAAGCACAAACGTTGCTATTAATTTTAGACACGTGTTCTTAATAGCCATACCGGTGTTATTTTTTCAGACACGTGTTTCTTCCTCAACCAAAACCTTTGCAAAGGGAGATCACTGGAAGGAAGGGTGTCGCTATGACTGCGAGTGCACTGACGTCACAACCAACACAGCTCTGTGCAAGGAACGTAAGTACCGAGCATAAGATCGCCGTAGCGTAGTGGACAAAGTATACTTAGTGACTTACATACCGTCAAGGTATCCCTATCCGTACACGAAAAATTGTCTGTCAAAAGTTCGGAAGTCCGATGTCATATAAATGTGTGACAAGTCAAACTTTGGAGCACGGTCTATACAGTGTTTTATGCCGTTGAACATCAGGATTGTATGTAATTGATATCGTAAACAATTGACCCGCGTTATGCGAAAATGGATCTTATGACATGTGCGGTAAGCGGATCTCTATGATTAGCCTGTCTGCAATACAGTCAGTAAGGTAGTCGTGGTCTCATTTGCGGACAGTGAAGCTCCTGACCTGATTGCTCGGGTGCGCAGCCATGGCTGGGCTAGTTTATCCGCATTTGGCATAAGATTCATTTTCGCATGACGTGAGTCGATGTATAATTATACTTTACATCGACCAGCGCATACAGTCATCCGTACCATATACATAAAACATCAGAATGCAAACAGTACTCTTACGCTACTGCTGAAGTCGTGAACATTTATCCATTTTTAAGTCGGATCCCCTGAACAAATACCATATGACCTTTAATAAAACTGAAAGCTTAGTTTAAAGTTGAAACAACTACACACATGATATAGTCCAGCATAAAAAAAATGATGACCCATCTGTGTTGGTGACATAAATTCTCCCCCCACCCCACTATGCAAATACTCTTGGTCAGGATGTCGAGGAATGTACATTTATGATCTGTTAACATTTCAGCTGATCGCACTAGAAATGCACATTTCTGAGGTGTACTAATTACAGTTGCCCACAGATGCACATATCTTAGCTGTTAACATTTAAGCTGCCCGAACTACAAATGCAAATTTCTGTGCTGTAAAAAACAGCTCTCCACAGATTCCCATTTTTGAGCTTCTAACATTTAAGCTGCCTTAACTACAAATGAAAATTTCTGAGCTGTAAAAACAGTTGTCCACAGATGCCTATTTTGAGCTTCTAACATTTAAGCTGCCTTAACCACAATGAACATTTCTGAGCTATAACATTTAACAACTGTCCTCATTATGAAATAACATTTGTGACCTGTTAACATTTGAGCTACCCGCACTACAAATGAACAATTCTGAGCTGTTAACATTTTAGCTACCCGCACCTACAAATGAACATTGCTGAGCTGTAAACATTTTAAGCTGTTCCAGCTAGAAATGAACATTTCGGACGCGCCACAAATGAACATTTTTATACTGCTAAAATAAAATTTCATACAAATGAACATTTCTGAGCTGCTAATTTTTTTTTTTCCTTTTTACTTAAACATTTCTTAGCTGTAAAAATAACAGTTTCCCATAAATGAACATTTTTGTGCTGTTAACATTTCAGCTGCCCCTACTACACCCAGATCCCCTCCAACTGCCAGGTTGTGAAGCTGGCCGGCGACTGCTGTAACAGCCTCCAGTGTGACAACACCACCGTCGACAACACAACCGTCACCAATAGTATGTACTGCGACGTCGTGCACGTCAAAATCAGACCTAATATTTCAACGGTTTACGTCATTAATTCCGCACGCTAACTTGCTCACATCACATAAATATGAGGCGAACTTGGGTAAACGAGGCTAAATGCATGCGCGTAAATTGTAGACCAAGATTAGCCTGCGCAATCATCATAGGTTAGTCTGAGACGACACTTTCGTCTTAACGGTTAATTATTAAAGACTTACTTTACAACAAAAATACCCTTAAAGCGGAAAATGTCGTCGCTGATTAGCCTGTGCAGGCCACACATGCATTAAGCCTACTTTTAACAGAGCTCGGATCATTTCTAAAGGTAATTCGGGTCAACGAGTTTTTAAGACCTTGCCGTCGCGCTCACAAGCACCCAGGATTACGTCACGAGTTATCCCAAAGTGTTCATCCTTTGTTAGTATGAACGTAAGGAAAAGCGATTCACCGGTCAATCGCCAACACTACTATGTCATAATGGCTAACGTTATTAAAGTACTACCCTAATTTACACGCGTAATGCGGAAATGGGTCTCCTGCCATATGCGGCAAGAGTAGCTCCACCCCAGCCTGCGCATCCGCGCTGTCTGGAAAGGAGCTACCGTATCCGCTAATGAGACCACGAAACCTTACGTTACTTTGAAGCGGACAGCGTTGTTCCTGATCAGACTGGTACGGCAGACGACCCATTTGCGCATGACGTCATTTAATGTTAGTACTTTTAGTGACTTAAGCCATTTATAACATAGTATTGTTGGCGATTTACCTGTAAGTAACTTTTTCGAACGCTGGCCACATATGTATGGCAGTTTTACCAGTCATAAATTTAAGCTACACTCTGAAATCACAAGTGATGTCCACTTTTTATCGCAGGCACGTGTGGCAACAAGCTGGGAGAAACCTGTGATTACTATGGGGACAGTGCCTGCGTGGGTTTGTTCGAGCCTTGGGCACGTGCTAACTGCGCTCTTCGATGCGGATATTGCGGTGCGTTTTTTTCTTTCTATCTGATCAAAGATTTATACACCCTTGTTCTTAGAAAGTGACTTTAGTGCTAGTGCATAAAGAGTCGTCCCAGATTAGCCTGTGACATCCGCACAGACTCATCAGGGACGAAAGTTTTCGTTCTTATGGATTTTTTTGTTTTAAAACAATTCTCTGTTATACAAAAATCCATCGTAAACAAAAAGTGCCCGATTTTAAATCGGCTGGTTTAGTTATTATCCAAATGATAGGTGTGATTTTTTTCATAAATCTATGAAAGACTTCCTTTTTTATAAAAAAATCGAGCTGATTCTAGAGTAGGTCCAATTGCCAAAGTCATGTTAAATCGTTAACACAATCACTATATACACATTACCACAAACAGAGATTTTTTTGCATTAAAAATAATAAGGTGCTTTAAGCGGGATATTGAAGCACGATAATTGGATAACATACATTGTATATAAGCGCTTACATTTTTCATTTGCAGACTACAAAGAGCCGTGTGTGGACCGCCTGTCCTACTGTAACCTGTACGACCTCGTGGACGCCTGTACAACCTACGAGGGCTGGGCGAGGCACAACTGCAAGGCCTCCTGCAACAAGTGCGCAGGGCCGTCTACCGCCACCCCCATGGTCTCAACCGAGGCGCAAACCAGCCCTGTGTTCACACAGGAAACAACCACCACCACTGAGCCATCAACCAGCACCCCCCCTTGCGCAGACCACCGAAACGCCGGTAACGACCGAAAAGGGCACCGCCGACAAGAACCACGACGACGGATGGCGCTCCACCCACTAGGGGACCGACGACTGTAGTGCCAATATAAGCATTTTAAGCAGCGTTCTTAATCGCGCCATTTAAATCTTCAATTTAGTTGCTTTTAGCAGTTCAATTGTTTAGTTCGAAAATAAATTATGTATGAAAACTCCCTGCCTTGTAAATGCATATCTCCTAATTCACACACCAAGACGAATTATTCCGGTTTCTGATTTGTTTCATGTTTTACGTGGATATGTGTGTATCCGGATGTCATTTAAAATGCTCCTTTTCGTAAACCTATTTTCTCTCTTTTTGTTTAAACCACTGTCAAATATTTCCACATTCTTTTCGTATTCCATGCATATAGATTATATGACTCATGCGCGTACATTTTTCCACTAACACATATTATTTAAAAGATGACGATAACGAAACGGCATAACACTTTCAAAGATCTTAAAATACAATTTCTTGATAGATAATTGACACTTTTAATGCATTAATTAGCCGCGCTCTTTGAGAACGAGCCTTAACCCATTTATGCCTCTTGAACTCTCCCATCCTTCTTAATGGGATCAATTTATTTCCAAAATTAGGGATGTCTAGTATATTTATTTCTATATTTAGAATATTTCTTACAGAAATTCCTTTAAGCAAACAGCGCAGACCCTGATGAGACGCCGCATCGTGCGGCGTCTCAGCTGGGTCTGCGCTGTTTGCTACGGCCTTTTTTCTAGACGCTAGGCATAATTGGGTAAATGAAGACCGCTCAGTCTAATCAGGGAGGACACTTTCCGCTTTTATGGTTTGTTTCGTTTATAGGAAATTTATTCTACGCAAAAATCTAGTTAAGCGGAAAGTGTTGTCCCTGATTAATAGTTGCGTGCTGCAAGGCTAATCCGGGACGACAATTTACCACATGGACTAAAACCCCGTTTCACGTTTCATTTTGAAATTTGAGTGTCTAATACTAAAATTATTGGTGGTTATCAATATTAAACAGAGTTTCAACTTTATATCGACATACATTTATGAGAGACGCTCTGGGGGAAAACCGGACGTAATGCATGTGCGTTAAGTGTCGAACCAGATTGGCATGTGCAGTCCGCGCATGATAAACCGGGACGACATTTTCGTTAGAAGAGACTTCCGTCAAACGCAAATTCCGGAGATCGGAAAGTGCTTTACCTGATTCGCCTGTGCGGACTGCACAGGCTGATCTTAAACGACACTAATCGCAAATGCATACAGCCCAATTGTAACAAAGCGCGGTTCATATATATTTTAAAGTGTTGTGCGTATGCGTACTTCTGACCCGAATATATACGGAATATTACGATAGGCAATTGTTCCTTGTGTAACACTTGTAACAACTTGTAATATTCCTTTGTTCATTTAAGTTAAAAAAGAAAAAAAAAGAGTTAAAGCGTTCGTAATTAACCAAGAATATTCTTATCATTTTCTGCATTCAAAGTGACGTCATTAAAAGTAGTTCGACTAGTATTGTGTAATACGGAATTGGAAAATTAGCGAGTAGCATAATACGGGAATTATTTCTGTGCAGTTGTATTTTATCGATTGATACAGCTTGTATTTTTTGGGAACAATTAGCAGGTATATAATAAAATAACATATCTCTCGGGTGCAAAAATACCCCTCTTCCTACTTTCAAGACCTGATAAATAAAAAATATATATAACGAAAGTGTCGATGGGAATCGGATCCTTCCGTTTTGGAATTTAATAAAAGGTCCAATATCAAATAATTATACAATAATTCAACAATAAATATCTTTTTGAAAACATGTTCGATGTATATCCTGAAAATCGTACAATCACGCACGCCTTTATGGTCTCATTAGGTATCACCTGACCAGACTGCGAGATGCGCTGACTGTGCTATAGCTAGGCTGACCGCATATTTGATAAACACAACCTACTTTCTACATACTAAATGAAATGCAGAAAGTTTTATCGTTTCTATCTCAAGAAATTACACTTTGAGTATGCCTAGCCCCCATTCGGTTTAACACAATGGATTTCATTGTACATCACATCTGTTTTAGGGTTTTCTAGCTGCTTATTTAAAGCAACAGTTATAAACTTTCCTATATGATAAAATATATCTACACTTGGCATAATATTTGTTTAATAATACATAATTACCACAAACTCACAGTCCATAGGCAACATGCGAATACAGACAAAATTGAACACAAAGTGTCCAATTATTCCTTATATTACTCAGCAATAGGATATACAGACGGTCGACCGGCGAGGACCGGGATGATTCGTAGATTTTTTTAACGCAGTCACACTATTTTCCGGTGCCGCCCCGGTTGAAGCCGGTCAACAGCCCGGCAGAGTCCCGGTCAACCCGGACTGGCAAAGCCCCGGTGAAAGCCGGTAGTGCCCCGGTGAAAGCCGGCAGCGTCCCGGCATAGCCTCGGTAGTGCCCCGTTTGAACCCCGGTGAAATCCGGCAGAGCCCCGGTGTACCGTAACATCGCCGGCACTTACCGTGTCTAAACGGCATCAGACCCCGGCAGAGCTACGGCAACGCCCCGGTTTTACCCCAGTCGTCGCCGGTAATGCCCCGGCGGAGCCCCGGTGGCGTTCCGGCAGAGCGCCTGTTTTCTTATATACCGTAGCTATACCGGGACTCTAACGGCATTCACCGGGGCGTTGCCCTAGCTATGCCGGGGTCTGTATGGGCCCCGGTGGAGCTACGGTGCCGTCCCGGTTGTTCCCGATGCCGTCCAGGTTGTTTCCGGTGCCGCGCCGGTCGTTGCCGGTCCTTCCCGATGACTCCCGGTTCATCCTGGAGGTATTAAACAATTTAATACTTTCCCGGTGGAGCCCCGGTTTTCCCCGGTTTATCCCGGCCGTCCCCGATGGAGCCCCGGTTCATCTCGGTAAAGCCCCGGTTCGTCCCAGTAGATCCCGGATCACGCAAAGGGGCTTCGCCGGCATCATCGTGAGACTGGGCCTTTACCCTGATAAAGAACGGTGTACAGAATGTGTACGTTGTCTCACGTAGAACTTTACGCGCTCGATCTACGCAGTGAAATATCATATCCGGTAACTTCGTATATTTCCGAGAATGATCAAGAATTTTTTAATTTTTTTTCATTTTCTTTTTTCTTGAAACGCAAAATAAAATAACAATATCTTAAAATATGTTTATAAATACCAAATGTAATGTCTTCAAAAAATGTATCAGAACAAAATTATTTTTACTGTCTCCGTAGACACTCGTATCTTTTCGGCCTAAACCGTCAAGTGAGGAACTAATTCTCGCATGAATATGCAAAAAATAATAAAAACTATGTGGTAGCCAATGCTAAGCAATTTTGCTTCAATAATATTTTCACACGGTTTATGACACTGTCATGTTATATAGTGATGTTCTGTATTTACAAGGCGAGTTGTTGAGATCTGCGAAGAACTTCTTTGATTGCGCATTTATAAACGTCAAGTGGTAAATCGGACTTTTGGGAATTCATTCATTCGTGGGTTTTGGCAGCCAGCCAATTCTGACTGTCTCTGAAATGTGTATCATTGCTATGGCCTTAGGGCTACGCCCCAGGCCAAAAATACATTTTTCGGCATGGCTGTTTAACGTCAATTTTGACCTTAGATGACCTTCATTCATGATAGGTCCGAAATAAATCAACCCGAATTGCGCATTGGCTAATAATACAAAAATCACCGTAAACATTGGTAGTCTGGTTCCCAGACTAAAAAATTGGATGCATATCATTTGAACTGAAATATGAATATATTGTAAATTGCATGTACATAACAATAAATTAAAAACTGTCATGATACAAAACATACTCTAAACATGACATCGAAACGTTTCTCCTTAGTTAACGAAGCAGTATAGCCTTAATCACGTGTCTGTACAATTAAAAGAATCTATTGTTAACATTCCGTAGCGGCCACACTAAACACTACAAAACAGGCTATATTGCACTTTACCAGTACGCAGTTGTTTACCACTATCGACAAAGCGGGGGTTTCGGGGCGGAAGCCCGCGATACTTAGGAAATATATTGGTGTTGGAAATATATCTGTCTTTGATTTATTATAATCCATATTTGCGTCTATTAGTGTAAATATGTTTCTTTGTACTTTGTTTTGTTCAATTTTTTATATAAAGTTCTGTTTTTCTGCAAAAAATCATAATACTATGATGCTTGCAATATTGAGTCTTTAATGTTGACATTTTACTTACATCTGTACGCATTATAACAAATTATCTTTTAGTTCATTCCAACATTATATTCATAGTTTTTCAGTGGCGAATATGTTTTATTTTCCTATTGAAACTAATGTATTACTAGTTCAATTATGAAAACCTAGTCATTACAATACTTTTTGACAATAAAACATACAATTTCACCTCTTCTTGTTCGTCATTTTTATTTGTTAATACATCCAAATATATTATCTTATTATCAATCCCTACCTTCATTAAAATACATGGTCGCTTCATTCCATCTCCTTTCACTGGTCGCAAACATTAAAATATCAACGCCGTATATCTTTTAAAAGATATTTCTTGTTTCAGTATAGATCCAAATGCTTCAACATCAGCAAAGGCATCGTGGGATTATAAGGTTGCCTGGAGAACATTTTCCACAAAATCTTCTCTGACTGTCCATGATACAATTTCTTCAAAACTGGCAAAGAGTCCACACAACTGCTTACATAATCAAAAACCTTTTCCAAACAGTGGGCGTTAAGCAATGCACTATCCAAAACCGGAAAATCAAACCTGCACCCATAATGAGCAGCAAAATGGCTCCATGAAACTTTGCAAGCCACTGCATAAACGCAAGCAGAGAAGTTATTATGGAGACACTGTCAACAATGCCACCAGTTACACACATGTTGCCATTAGTATCAACATAGATGCCAATTTCTTTCTGAGCTTCGGAAGAAATTTGCAGTTGTTCACATATGGGGAGAACTTAGAACCGGTCTTCAATATACGGCAGCTATCTAAGTAATATCCGGCATAACTCTACCTAAATCTGAACGAAAAAAGTAAATTCACACAAGGTTTATTTCATGAATTTATTTACATATACATAACATATCTTTATCCTGACATAAAATAGCACAATGCATACTTATAGCCAACAATATAATTATAGCGTGAAAAGTGAAAGGAACATGACATATTATAAACATTAATGTGAGAGAGATTAACAGAAATGTAAGTGCCGTGCAAACATAATTTGCATAGTACATATTATATTTATTTACAACAATAACAACAGCATTTATTTGCATGTAGGTGACTTCTAACTTTAATCATTTTAACAGTATATAATCTTGTGTGAAATAATATACGTATACAGCTTTATATATTGGTCCAAAATAGTCTTAAACGTTCTTTGTAAGGTTAGTATTTAAATGAAGAAAAATTAAGATAAATTAAAGCAATATTTATGGAGACAAAATGTTGCAGTATTGATATAAAATGAGTTACAAATAGTTCATTACACATATCGATTAGAGCTCAATTTCTTTAGCGTTAAAGGCAATATGATCTTAAGAAAAATATGTATAAGTTACACATATCAATGACGGCTTTATCATAAATATATACATTTTGTATAGCGTGCTGTAAACATCTTCTTATACATGATGTAAGAGACAATAATGTGCTATTGACTTAGGGTGCATTCGAAGTAAAAACAGTTCGTGATCTTGTTGCATAACATAATTTATGTACTTCGATAAATTGTTTATTACTTCAGTGGATTTTGACGACATAATTCAGGTTTATTGTTTTATCAAGTATTTAAGTACTTTTAGTTTTTGTTTTATAACCATAGGGTACCTTCCTAATTCTCAATATAGACCATCTAAATTTGTTTATTTTCTGACTGTAAGGATTTTCCTGAGAAATTTTCGGTGTACTAGTTCTATATCGTTACTTTGTTTTAAACCCCATATTTCCGCTGAATATGTTAATTTTGTACCTACAAGACTATCAAATAAGTTACATTTTTCTTAAGTGCTTAGTCCTAACTGATTAAAAACGAAAAATAGGTTATGGAGCACTGACTGTGAATGTTTTGCAATATTTTTCTGTGTTATATTCCAATTCAATAATACCCTTTTAAGTTGTATCCCTCTTTTATAGTTTCATTCTGATGATTGTTGGGTGTGAGAAAGTACCAATTTTCAGCACAACAAGCAAATCACTAATTGACGACTCATTGACGTCAAATTGTCGATTGTGAAAAGATGTGATGCATTAAATACTGAAGTGATTGTAATATACCTAGTAACACCTAACCTGAAGTCTAAACCTTACTTTGATTTATATGAATTTAAAAGATAAAGAACAACAATACACATTCAATATTAAATAATTTTCGTTTGCAAAACCATCCAACATAAATTCAGACAAAGACTATAATTTACTGATTAATGTACAACAATTGGTAAAGTGCGATTTAAACACAAAATTTTACCTCACATTAAAAAAAAAATCCGTATAAAACTATCAAATAAACGAAAAATGCAATAACATAAATTGAGTTATTTGTTTAAAAAGTATGTTATGAATATGACAAGAATAACGTTTTATGCTCAAAGACTTACCTAAAAAACACAGACGATAACAATACTAAAATAACTGTGCGATTATCGGTAATCATTTATTTAGGTTCCTTTTATGTGAGTCAAACAATAATAATATCGGATCTGGAATATAGCATCGGATCTGGAATATAGCATTTCATACGAATTTATAAGTGTTCAACTGGATGCCGTAAATATCTCAAACGACTGAACGTAAGAGTGTAAATTATGTTTAGTTGGTAAAACATCCATTAGATCCAGGGGCGTAGCGACATTATTCGGCGCCCGGGGACAATGTATAAATTGTGCGCCCTTTCTCCCTGTGAAACATTGGAGTACAGTATTTGGTCTCATTGAAAAATAAGAGCACACAGGTCGATACGCAATATTACATTATACCACTATCACCAAACAAGGCAAATGATGACAACGAACGTCGCACGACGGACAAAAGGCGATCACAAAAGCTAACCATGAGCATGTTGTGCTCAGGTGAGCTAAAAGACAGAAAAGGAAGACCAATTGGAGACAATATAATTTTTCCGGTTAGTCTTTATCAACAGCCACCCAATGCGCCCATTCCAAAAATTCTTAATACTAATATTTATTGTTAAGCCTTCATGCCCGCAAACTTGTCAATGATAACATCAACCAGATCTATTTTTTCTACCATTTCCTTCTCTATACTGAGAAGTGCGAGATCACAGAGACGATCTTGTCACATTGATGCCCTTAGGTATGAGAGAATGAGCTTCAGCTTGCTGAAGGAACGCTCGCAACTGGCTATTGACACCGCGATTGTTATAAGAATTTGCAGAGCAATACGCAAATTGGGAAAGACATCATAACCATACGGCACAATGAAAGAAATAAGTTCCAAAGGTGTTGATGGTAAAGAATCACCACTTGTAGTTAGTAACATTTTACAGTCCTGAATCTCGTTAAACAGTTCTTCGCATTGAATATCATTGTCATAAAAATTGGCTAAAGCGAAGCAATTTTGGCGAAGAAATTTCAAATCCTCGCTTTTTACAAGATTGTGAACATCCAGTAAAAATCCAAACTTTGAGTTCAAGTCTTTGAGGCAATTGAATCTTGTTAAAATCCAAAACACTCTTCATTACGCGCGCAATCTCCTCTTCTTCAGAAAGCCCGGCATCCCGTGCCAATTCTCGAGGCATCCGCCTCCTTTTTTTGGTCCGTCTTTGAATTTCAATTCCCCATTCTTCGCACCTATTCTTGGCACTGTTAAGGGCGCTTTCGCACAAACCATCGCGCTTTGAATTATTTTGTGCTTCAAGTGCTTCAAGATCAGAGAATGCATCCAAATTCATGGTAGGGTCCTGAAGACGTTTTTGAACCCGATCAATTCGTCATAGAATGTCGTGCCAGAAATAGATAAGCACGAGGAAATTGAATTCCAGAACATTCGCAAGCAACATTTCTGCATCCGTTCTTGTATCAGTTGACTAATTTAAATCTTCGGATAGTCTCTCAAGCAATTCTACTAGTTCCCTAAATCCCACAAAGATTGCTTTAACAGCGTCAAATCTCGCACTCCATCGGGTTTTATATTCCCGCTTAACAATGATCATAATAACGTTCTTAAGTTCTTCCCAACAAAGCGTAGAACGAGAAAAAAATACTTTCAACTGTATCGAAAAAAGTTACGACGAGTGCATCTTGTTTGGCTGAATGAACTCCGGTCAAGTTCAAACTATGATTGTCAGAATTAACGAACACTGCCCGTGGATTTCTTGCACATATTCTTTGTTGAAGACCAGATATTTGACCAGTCATCACCGCTGCATTATCGTAACATTGCGATCTACAATCATCAAGAGGTAAACTGTCAAATTCCAGTTTCGTAACGATGACTCTTTCTAAAGAAGCTGCATCTTTTGTATGAATCTCAATATATACCAGGAATGACTCTTTTATCGTGACTTTCTTGCTCACAAAATCGACATCGACAAACCGGATTACTTCAGACCACTGCTCTCTGTGTCCGAGATCGGGAGTTGAGTCCAGTAAAATACAATAATATTTGTGTTTTTTTCTGATATCATTCAACAATTGATTCCTGACAGTAAATGCTAGAATGCTGACAAATTCATTTTGGATTTCTGGTGAAAGGTAGGAGAAAGGAGGAGACTGACGTTGGATTTATGTTGCATGCTTTAGGTGGTATTCCAAAACTGGGTCGAACTGAGTAACGAGTTTTACAAGAGACAGACAATTTCAAGCATTTGTTGCATCTTCATCTGTCAAACTTTCATTATGGCCTCGTAATTCCAAATTTTGAGAGGCGAGGACCTTAAAATTCTAAGTCCAACACGAATACAACGAGTCTTCTTCGGGCGCCCCCCTTATGTTGGCGCCCAGGGCAAAGTGCCCTCTCGCTACGCCTCTGATTAGATCTAACACAACTATCTTTTAAACAATGAAGCGTCTGTCTACTTACATAAAACCAACAATAATATAATCGTTTTTTTATTAGCTATGCTCCATTGGTAATTTTTGGCTCGGGTACTACTTTAAAGCAAAGACATAGAATAAATATTCTAGGTCTTTGTTTAAAGTACCCCGGGTACTCTTAAGTATACGATATATATACATTGTACCAGGGATACTTTTTAGTAGTACCCGAGCCGTCGATGTGCCAATGAGCATTATACTCGTACTGCTCGCTTGGTGATTGTCGGCTCGGGTTATTGCATCTTTAATCTATATACTACATTATGAACTTTATTTTTTAAGTAATGGTCATCATGGACCATGCAGTTACATACACATTTTACAAAATAACAGGAGTTGTAACAGGGAACCAGTATTTACATACCCTGTTGTCTGATATTAGTGGCGTGTAGCTCGAAACAGTGCGGTATACGAAATGACTAATCGATCGAGAGTAACGGAAAACCCAGAATCTTACTTTCGTTTTGAATGTACCAGAAATCTCTTTAATTTTTATTTAAACATTGTTAAATATTGACGGAATGCACAACGTGGATTTCTTGAAATATTTAAGAACAAATAAAATTAAACTGTTATTGACAATATTTCCATAAGCCATAAGCCATTCAGTTATCGCAAGTTATCTAAATCCAAAGTATTTAACTGTTAACTTAAAATGTCTGTTGAGGAGAACGAAATGCCGATTGAGGAAAACCTGCTGGTTTTTGTATATCACGAGAATTGCGATATTGATGAAGCAAAGCAACTGCAGATTTATCTCAATAGCAACAACTGTACGTGTAAGATATACAGCCAAACGAATGAGCCAGGAAAACATCTTCTACAACAACTTCACGGCTCCGTAAATCCGTTCACCCCCGTAAATCAGAACCAAAGAGTCGTTTTTCTGATAACAAAAATAACTGAAGAGACAGGTTTGATAACTTTCGCAGTCGTGGCAGCTTTAGAAAAGGTTTCTCTTCAAACATGCATGCCTATATTTATTGGATACAAAGGAAAATCCCTAACAAGCGAGTCTTTGAAAAGGGGTCTTCTAGCCTTGACACCCAGTGTTTTTGTCGACTTGGACAAAGAAAGTGGATTTGATTCACTTCTATCAAGACTGAAATGTAAAATATATAGCATTTTTATGTAAACAATACCATCACGTATTTATTTATTATAGTAACATCGTTTTAATTGAATCATCATAATTTTCATATTTAAACAAGTTTTGTCATTAACTGCTCATGTTTAAAACATTTTGCTTTTCCGTGGAATCATGTAGATGAACTGCTTTTAGCTTTGAACTTACCATAATTAAAAACATGTATTCCTTGAATTGGAGAAACACTGTCACTTTAAACTTCAGCACTCTTAACAAATCTGTTGGCATTCTGTTAACTAGCTACAACAAATTACATGTCATATTGATATATTTGTTTATAAATTGTTTTACTTGTATTTTAAAGCTTCCAAATATTTGGCGGAAGATTTGCCAGTGGGCAACTTACACCATGGGTTGGTCTACTCTCATATTTCAGGCTTCATGGGATATTTGGTAGAAGGTATTCATACTTTCTTATAACTTATAAGTATGTATTAGCCCAAAATGTAGCTGACTTATCATTATGTGTTTACTTTTCATAATTCTTTACTTTATTGAATAATTCATATATGTGTAAATTAAAAACCCATCTTTATCAAATTGTATTAATAACAAGAGCTGTCAGAGGACAGCGCGCTCAACTATTCAAGTGCTTGACAGTATAATGTAAGCCATCATAAAGAGGAGGGGGGGGGGGTATAATGTGGGTGTGTGGTCATTTAATAGATGATCTTTCAAAAATAAGGATTTTTTTTTTGGGGGGGGGGGGATTCTGGGGTGGGGCATGGGGGATGGTTTGGGTGGAGTGCATTGTGGTATGTCACGTAAGTGTTGTTTTGTCAAAGTATGATTCAAATGTGATCATAAATAAAGAAGTTATGGCAATTTAAGCAAAATGTTCAATTATCTAAGTATAAAAGGGGCCATAATTCTGTCAAAATGCTTGATATAGTTGTCTGCTCTTGTTTAAGATTGGGATCATGTTGGTAAAGAAGTATGCAAAATATGAAAGCAATATGTTAAAGGACATAGAACATATTTGAGGTGGTACGCAAACTTTAATATAGATTTATCAATAAAATGCTTATTTTAAGTATGAAAGGGGCCATAACTCTGTCAAAATGCAGTTGTCTGCTCTTGTTTATAGATTGGGGTCATGTAAGTAAAGAAGTATGCACAATATAAAAGCAATATGTCAAAGGACAGTTTTTTTTTTCATATATAACAGACGCTGCATATCGGCGTCTTCCCCCACCAAACTAGACTGGTTTTTTCCCCTTTCCTGACAAAAAATTCCCCCTAAAAAAAATATTATTATTTTTATATTTTTTATAGAAAGATGTGTCTGATGATTATAATATCTCAATTCTATTTCAATTTAATATTGTCAAACGTACTAAATTATGCAAAAAAACAATGAATATAGTGCAAACATGTACAAATGTAATAATGAGAGAGTAACGTTTTTTTAATGATTTTGACAGAAAACTTCTTTATTGTAATTTGGAAAAATTTCATCTAGATTCGATTGCGAATGGGGCCGTTTTATTTGCTTTGGGAATGCCTCCATTTTCCTGAGACACAGACAGTGGTGAAAACCCCCTGATATCAGAGTAGATGAGTTATAGACATTGATTAAAACAGTTTTTTTTTCCCCCAAATATTCTCTTTCGCCCTCTATTTTCCCCTTTTACCCAGCGTCCAGCGTCTTCCTCTATGTCTAAAAAAACAACCCCTGAAGCAGAATAAAATATTTTGATATATATTAGCTCAAATTTTAGGTGACCTGTTATGCCTTAACATTCAATAATACTTAATTTCATGTTAATTAATTATTCACCGTTATTATATGACATTAAGTACCATCAACTTTTTATGCTCCCCATTTATACCAATATATAGTGCCAGTTACGCGGTCTCGGTAGTTTTCAGACTGTACTTACGAGGTCAATATAAAAAACGGGGTCTATATACAACCCCGCATTCTAGGCTCTAATTACTATGAGGGGGGTGTAGGGGAGGTAATGCAATCAAATCTCACAATAAGGTCTTAAATCGAAAACCACAATCAGGTCTGAAATTGAAATTGTATATACCTCGCAAATAAGTTCGCTATATATTTCCTTGTATAAGACGTTAAATAAATGACGTATTTATATACAATAATAATAGTAGGTACCCCTATATACCTTAATTCGTGTTTATATCGGATAAAAAAGGGTATGGAGATACATGTATTTAAAGTGGGAACCCCATAACCTATTTCTAAATCAGAGACCCCGTAACTGGCCATATGTGTGAATATATATATATATATATATATATATATATATATATATATATATATATATATATATATATATATATATATATATATATATATATATATGGGGAGCATATAGTTGGCAGTTTGTACTTCCGTTTTTCCTTCCATCACACTTTTTTTACAGTTTCTCATAGCGCCTGCACTATTTTACCGATCTCTTACATATTTGGCATGTAAGTACTTTGCATGGACCTCTACCTTTTGATGCGGTTTGATGTCACTGGGGTCAAGGTCACCGAGGCTAATAAAAGATTTTCCGTCACACTTTTGTTACAGTTTCTCATAGCGCCTTCCATATTTTACCGATCTCTTACATATTTGGCATGTAGGTACCTTGCATGGACCTCTTCCTTTTATTAGTTTTGAGGTCACTGGATTCAAGGTCAAGGTCAAGGCCACACTTTTGTTACAGTTTCTCATAGCGCCTTCAATACTTTACCGCCCTCTTACATATTTGGCATTTAGGTACCTTGCATGGATCCCTACCTTTTGATGAGATTTGTAGTCACTGGGGTGAAGGTCACCAAGACTAATAATAGATTTTTTCAAGGTCACACTTTGGTTACAGATTCTCAAAGCGCCTTCAATATTTGACCAATCTCTTATATATGTGGCATGTAGGTACCTTGCATGGACCTCTACCTTTTGATGAGGTTTGAGGTCACTAGGGTCAAGGTCACTGAGGCTAATAATAGATTTTCTCAAGGTCACACTTTTTTTCCACACGCTTAACCCATATATCGACAAAGCATCATTGGGGAGCATCCATCAGTTTTACTGATATCCTTGTTTTTACAAGAAATTGCAAGCAAAAATCATGCCATCAAAACTGGAATATACTTTGCTTTATTTTTCCTCAATAAACTTTTGTTAATATAGTCAGCTGTGGATGGCTGAAAATGACATGCAAACTGTATGCTATCGAACCGTTTAGCTGTTTTGTATTGCAACTCGGGCTTATTTAAAAAATTTCAGAGCTGCAAAAACGTCTTGCACAGAAATGCAAAGAATATGAACATGAAAAGAAACGTTTGGTCGATAGATTCCTTCTGGTCATACCTGAAACTTGTGAAGTTCCATCCGGCCTGCTAACAGGAAATGAATCCGCATCCATTTGTATTTCAAAAGCATTAAAGGAAGGCACAACAGTGGATGAAATTGCATTTCAAAGGGAACATGCTGGAAAGACAAGAACTTACAAAGTGACAATCTACAAAATAAAAAGTGAAAATGTAAATATTTGCTTATCTAAATTGTTAAATTGTCACACAATATCAACCAGTAAAATTAAATCAATGACTGCCAAGTCAATTTTATTTAAATGTCAGATAGCATTAAGTTAAAATTTACATGATAACAAAACACAAGTGTTACCACATCGTTAGGTTTTGCCTATAAGATAGATATTTGGGATTGGGTGTGCATTGTTATTTTAATTAGATTCCAAAGTTGAAGATTCTTGTAATTAGATTAGGATAGAAGAGAACAAGAGTGCCAAACTGTCAAAAGATACACCCGTTTGAAGGTTTTGGACAACTTGATAACTTTACCATGACCCATATTTGAACTTGACCTACATATCATCTAGACACAACTTCTGACCAAATTTGGTGAAGATCAGATGAAAACTACTTCAATTAGAGAGCGGACACCATGCTAAATGCTTGAAATGCACTAAGTGACCTAGTGATCTAGTTTTTGACCTGGCATGACCCGTATTTGAACTTGACCTAGATATTGTCTAGACACAACTTCTGACCAAATTTGGTGAAGATTAGATGAAGATGAAAACTACTTCAATTAGAGAGTGAACACCATGCTAAATGCTTGAAATGCACTAAGTGACCCCGTGACCTAGTTTTTGACCCTGCATGATCCATATTCGAACTTGACCTAGATATTGTCTAGATACAACTTCTGACCAAGTATGGTGATTATCGGATGAAAACTACTTCTATTACAGAGCAGACACCATGCTAAATGCTTGAAATGCACTAAGTGACCCCGTGACCTAGTTTTTGACCCGGCATGACCCATATTCAAACTCGACCTAGATATTGTCCAGATACAACATCTGACCAAGTTTGGTAAAGATCGAATAAAAACTACTTCACTTAGAGAGCAGAAACCATGGTAAATGCTTGAAATGCACTAAGTGACCCTGTGACCTAGTTTTTGACCCGGCATAACCCATATTCGAACTTGACCTAGATATTGTCTAGATAAAACTTCTGACCAAGTTTGGTGAAGATTGGATTGAAACTATTTGAATTAGAGAGCGGAAACTGCTGTGGACGCCGAGCGCCCGCCCGCCGCCAAGGTGAAACTATAATACATCCCGTTTTTTTAAAACGGGCGTATAAAAAGTGTCTCTGGAGATGCTTTGACTGACACAAACGAAAAGAAATAATTAATGGCAGAATTAAGTTCAAGGGAGGTAATCCCGCAAAAAGTTTACATGACAGAGACTAAACTCAACACAATTGGGGTTTGGGGTGCAGGTGAGCTTGTGTTGGGTAGGGCTGCGTCAAACAGATGGTTTCCGAGCGATTACTTAAGTTTGCATAGAATGACCCAGCTTTAACTTGAGATTTGGCAAGTTTGCAAGTTTGCAAAGCTTAAGTTTGTATTATGGGCATATCGATCGGTAAAGGTTAAGGATATTGTCACAAAAATAGAAATACAGTTTCTGCTGAATACACAATGTTAAGATGAAGATTTTTTGCACTGAATTATTGTTGGCAGCTAATATGAAGGCCTAGCTTTGGAATTCCTTTGGGAACAAAACCGAAAATTAATATTGGACACACATGAAATAGTGTATTTATACACATGAAAGAGTTTAAAAGTATCAGGATGGTGAGCATAAATGAACATAAATTAATAGAAATGCGTACTTGGTTGAATTAGTTCAACAATACCTAGTCCTAACTTAAGAAATGAGCTGCTATTACAACAACCAAATACTTTACACAAAATCTACCACATGCATACATATTGTTGTTTATTTCAGGAAGAGTTCTACATCTGTGCCCAAGTGCCAACAGTTTTGACGGCCATCTCTCAACTCGCACAGAAGCATCTCGGCAAGATAGACGTTGGCCTAGAGAAGCAGAGATTTCATCTGCTATACCAGCAGATATTGGACCTCAAAGGGTGGAATGACACGGTGAAATTAGTCTCCTGCAAAGGTATTAATTAATTAGCATTAAATTGTATAATAATACTGAAATTGTTATACAACTAACTATACATGGACTATTTCAAAATTTTGGTTAACATGAAATGTTTTTGTTTGGCTTATACACGTCATAACAAAGTTTCGACCATGAAGATGAAAAGCTTAAACTTAATGAATGTACAATCTTTATATGCCTGGTAACATTCCCAATCTAACCTCATACCTTGTGTTTTGGATCAGAGATTTAACACCATTTGCATGCTTATGCAAAAAACAACATTTATACGGACTTCTGTAATGCCTTGCCAAATCAATTTTATGACATTTGATGGACGCTTTCATGTTATGTTTGTTTAAAAAAAAGGTGATTTCTCTGAACCCACTAACACGCGAGATGGCTTAATTAATAATAATTAGTTATACTGTCTGGTAAACCATAACCTATGTACACATTTTATTGTATTGGTAACTCATTGTGAATACAATCCAATAATGTCTTTTTAATACACATGTGTAGATGCATTATTTTAGACAGCATATGTGCAAATGCATTATTTTAGAAGGCACGTGAGTGTGACTGTGTAAATTCATTATTTTACACGGCACATGTGTCAATTCCGTTTTAGACGGCACAAGTGTAAATGCATTATTTTAGAAGGCACACATGTTTATGCATTAATATAGAACTTCGCAAATGTAAATGCATAATTTTACACAGCATAGGTGTAAATTAATTATTTTAGATGCCACATGTGCAAATGCATTGTTTTAGACAGCATATGTTTGATGCATTATTTTAGACGACCAAAATGTTAATGCTTTTTTATAGATGAAGCAGACATTCCCCGTGCATTGTTTGATGCCGCAAAGACATTAGGCACGGCTAATGAGGAAGTCTTGGATTTGCAGAAAGCAACCATCCGACCTGATGAACAACAGGTACTCATAGTTAAGTCTGTTATACATATTAATAACAATTTTCGACATAATCTAAACAAATAATGCAAATTCAAGTTACTGAAACTATGTTTTCAGAATGCAACATTTAATGGATTCACGGATAGCATTTGACCAGTTAACACTATATATTTCATTCTATCCAACCAACACAAACATGGTTATGTACCATGAATTAAGAGGAGGTATTTCTAGTGTTGGTATCAGATGATCGGCAAGCTTTTGGCATGGCGTTTCAACTCTTGACCATTTCGGTTATCTTGTAAGATAAATTATACATCATCCAAAAACTATGAGGTTAAAGGTTGCAGGTTAATTTATCATTATGTGCATCTTTCCCTTTAAACAGAGAAGAGTGTACCTTAGATATTTCGAATCAGAATCTGATCAAAAGGTGGGAAAAGACATTGCAAGATTGCTGGAAGAGAACCAAATTCAAACGTTTACCTCATTGCATGGCGAAAGTGTACTCAGCAGTCCGGAAACACATGAAGGCTGGGTCATATGTGTCCTTTCAAAAGCTGCGCAAGAAGATGGCCTTTTCTCATTCAACGTCATGACCGACATACAAACCAGTGTTGACAAATGCAAGTTGCAAGTTATGCTTGTATTAAATGGCCTACAAATATCTGATGTTCCACACTGTATAAAATGGGTCCGCTTCTTCGGAATGACTGAGGACAAATTATACCTGAACGGAATTCTGAGAACAGTTTCAGGTAAAATTGCCTTGTTATTCAATGTTATGCTCAACAAAGAAAACATGTTGAAGTACTAGCTGTTTACACATTCTCTGTGGACTGTACAAATATTCTTCAAAGGAGGCGGCATCAAAAAAACTTGTTACCGCTCTAGAAAAACATATTGACTGACTTGATGAATTTTGTCAAAATGTTTATGTTGGCATTTTCTTGACTGAGATCAAAACTGGGTTACGTTCGTTGAAAATAACTGGTAAAATGTCACTAGGAAAAATCTTGGCTGTTAGTTAATCTGGGTCATGTGCATAAAAAACTAGGTCACTAGGTCAAGTCTTGAAGACAAACATTGTAACAAATTCTAGGGACACAATTATGGCCAAAGTTTCATCAGATTGTATCTTGCCAATATCTAGGTACTAGTTTGAATCTGGTCCATATGCGTTAAAAAAAATCAGACCAAAGTTATAAAAAACTGGTTCCCTCTGAAGGGTCACATTTATGACTCAGTCTTGATGAAACATGGCCAGAATGTATATATTGAATAATTATGTAGGCCACGTTGAATCAGGGTCAAGTGTGGTTAAAAAACTAGATTCGTCAGCAATTTGTGTAAGGACCTCATCTGGGCGCTAAAGGCCCATAATGGCCCTCTGGGTTATGTTAAATGTCGCATTGTTGATATTGTAATATATAGGCCGTTGGTCATTTGCCTAAAATAAAAGATTGACAGACACGACTTTTTCAACATATAATATTTTTGGAGTTTCATTATTCCTGTATATATTAAATAAACATTGTTGCTATTCAATTAAATTTACAAATTGTGCGGACAGCCGTGTTACAGAAATTATTTGTGTTTATCTGCAAGCTAAACCGTTTTTCAAATTCAAATATTTTGAAGTTGTTCGTTACAGAAGGCGTTCTTAATTCATATTAAATCAATGTTTGCATTCGTTTTTTATTACGTCCCGTTACTTGATTGTTGTTTTAGATGCCCCTGTCGACATTAGCAAGGCACTTCCATCAGGTGACGTGATTCCTGGTTTAGCCTGGGCATACGTGCAAAACTACCTGATGAAAACTTTGACCAACAGTATGTGTGACGGATTAAGAAAACAAAACAAAATCTCAAATACAGTGAATATAACAAATCAAATGAGTTTAAGAACCATACATTCCTACATAAAATAAAAAATAAAGCGGTATCAGAATGACCTGTTCATTTAGCTCATATAATTGTCGAACATCTCGCAGTAAATAAAACAATTTTTAAACGGTGTTTCTCTTTAACTGAAATTGTTGGTTCTTTAAACCGGCTTTAAAGAGTATCAAACACTTATACCAAAGTTATTCACCAAACATGTTTGTGCATATACAAGATAATCTCTTAGTATTACAATTAAAATACATAGCAACAAAAGATTATACATTTACAATAGTTTACTACAAATTTCTCAATGCATGGATACAAACCAGTACACCAGATTTATGGCTCTTTAAGGCAGAACTGAAACTTAAAAAATAAGTTTCTGTGCATATTTTTCTAAGCTAAATAAAATATAATACCTTAAATTGTTAAACGAAATAAAAATCTCCAAGACAATTACAAAATAACGTCAAGTTTTATTATAATCGTATGAGGAATTTCACAACTTATTTGTCTAATTGTTCTGTTATTTATTATGTACATAATATGTTTTTACAGCACTGGGAAAAAGAATCGAAGCATATCTTGAGAAGATGCAGATAGAGTGCGGATGTATTCAGACACTTGTTATTGTCTGGATAAAATCATGTAATACTGGCCAATGGTTGACAGACTTAGCAAACAAAGGGTAAGTGCTAACAAAATATGATTAAAGGGCGAAGAAGTAAAATTTCATCTTTGTATTCGTAAATCAACCTTACGTCTCTTATGTGATGTGCAAATAAAGAAAGTGCGCATGCTGGTATGTTTTAAAATAATTTGAATTAACTCTTATGTTTTGCACACTCATTTAAAATGCGAAATATTGCACCAAAGTATGATTTAGTTACAAATGTACATGTAGTTAATAAATACGCGGATAATTATTCCTTAATTAAATAAGGATGAATTAGTTCAAAAGTGTACACATCAAACATGATGTATACATGCAAAAGTACTCGTCAATCCATCAAAGTATATTGGTAAGTAATAGTTCGATTATATCAGTTTGACTGTTTATTGAATAATACAATAGGCACAAATTACCCAAACGGGTATTATGAGTCATTAAACAAAGAAACAGTTTAAACGTATTATAAATAAAATGCCGATTTTATAAGGCAAACATAAGTCAAACTTAAATCAATATAGTTTCAATTGCGTATAAACTCACAAGAAGCAAACTCTACAACATGGTAGGACGGAGTAGAAGCAGGACGTAACAAGCGAGAGATGTACTATTAAATAAGACTTATTCATAATAGGTGTTATCTTTTATAGCTCATCTATTTTTTGAAAAAAAATTATGAGCTATTGTCATCACCTTGGCGTCGGCGTCGGCGTCCGGTTAAGTTTTGCGTTTAGGTCCACTTTTCCATAAAGTATCAATGCTATTGCATTCAAACTTGGTACACTTACTAACTATCATAAGGGGACTGTGCAAGCAAAGATATGTAACTCTGACTGGCAGTTTGACAGAATAATGTGCCCTTTTTATACTTAGAAAATTGAAAATTTGGTTAAGTTTTGTGTTTAGGTCCATTTTTTTCCTAGAGTATCAAAGCTATTGCTTTCATACTTGCAACACTTACTAACTATCGTAAGGGGATTGTGCAGGCAAAGTTATGTAACTCTGACTGGCATTTTGACGGAATTATTGGCCCTTTATACTTGAAAATTTGGTTAAGTTTTGTGTTTTGGTCCACTTTACCTCTAAAGTATCATAGATATTGCTTTCATACTTGGAACACTCGCAAACTATCATAAAGGGACAGTTAAGGACAAGTTGCATAACTCTGGTTGTCATTTTTACGGAATTATGGCCCTTTTTTGACTTAGTAACTTTGAATTTATGGTTACATTTTGCGTTTAGATCCACTTTACTTCTAAAGAATCAAGGCTATTGCTTTCAAACTTCAAATACTTTCATGCTATCATGAGGGTACTGTACCTGGCAAGTTGAATTTTACCTTGACCTTTGAATGACCTTGACTCTCATGACCACCACACCCTCACACTATACCCCCCACCCCCACCCCAAAAAAATAATTTTATTCCCCCGATAGGGTGAACTGTCCGTCAGTGTGTCAGTATGTCAGTCAGTCTGTCCGTCCGTCCGAAAAAAACTTTAACATTGGTCATAATTTTTTCACTATTGAAGATAGCAACTTGATATTTGGCATGCATGTGTATCTCATGGAGCTCCAAATTTTGAGTGGTGAAAGGTCAAGGTCATCCTTCAAGGTCAAGTGTCAAATTTATGGCGTCTGTCCGTCCGAAAACTTTAACATTGGCCATAACTTTTTTAATATTGAAGATAGCAACTTGATATTTGGCATGCATGTGTATCTCATGAAGCTGCACATTTTGAGTGGTGGAAGTTCAAGGTCAAGGTCATCCTTCAAGGTAATTTTTTTTTTTAAATTCAAAGCGGCATTCTCATGAAACTGCACATTTTTAGTGGTGAAAGTTCAAGGTCAAGGTCATCCTTAAAGGTCAAGGTCATCCTTCAAGGTCAAAGGTATTTTTTTTTACAAAGTTTCAAAGCGGCGTTCTCATGAAGCTGCACATTTTGAGTGGTGGAAGTTCAAGGTCAAGGTCATTCTTCAAGGTCAAGGTCATCCTTCAAGGTCAAAAGTAAAAAATAATAATTTAAAAGCGGCGTTATCATGAAGCTGCACATTTTTGAGTGGTGGAAGTTCAAGGTCATCCTTTAAGGTCAAGGTCATCCTTCAAGGTAAAAAAATATATTTCAAAGCGGCGTTCTCATAAAGCTGCGCATTTTGAGTCGTGGAAGTTCAAGGTCAAGGTCATCCTTTAAGGTCAAAGGTAAAAAAAATAATTCAAAGCGGCGCAATAGGGGGCATTGTGTTTCTGACGCACACATCTCTTGTTTTTTTCAAACATGGTTAAAAAACACAAATATTTATTTTTATTATTTTATTTTGAAATACCGTCCAACCATCCCTCCCAAGAATCCCCCCCCCCTCCAAAAAAAATATTTTTTTTTTGCATTTTTTTTTTGCATTTTTGGAAGATAATGTAATACATGACCACACCCCCACACTATACAACCCTCTCAACTTCACCCCTCCCTCCCTCCTTTGTGATTGAAATTAAGATAGGTACCTACACCTTTAAAAAGAAAAATAGATGAGCGGTCTGCACCCGCAAGGCGGTGCTCTTGTTTAAAATTTCCGATTGCTTTGTAAGTACACATGACTGACTGTTAATTCATAATGCCAGTTGAAAGGTAAATTATTTGATAACCTTAATCATATGTTTTATAACTTTAAAAACTGGATGAATTTAACTTTTGTTTTTCAACATAACCATACAATGTACATTTAAGTTAAAATGTAATGCATTTTTTAGAAAAATAAATATGTTCAAGGATTACTTGAACAATTCACTTTGGGAATTTCGTCCGTTTTGTGTTAACATTCGTATCACAATGTCACATCGTGTGACCGTTGGCCTAAAAATACGTGCAATCGTTAACTAAGTTTTTGCATTTATTAAGGCTTTTTGGCACTATGCATCTTCGAAACACAACACATTTTTGCATTCTAAGCCATTTGGGACTAGCGTACGGAAGGTCAAACATCAAACTGCTATCACAGAGCCAAAGCCACTTCAATGTATATACATCGTGTCTGATCTAGTCATTTTACTCATATATTTGGTACACAATTTTAAACAACGATATGACTTAGGAATATTTTTTGTTTACATGATTCAATATAAATGTGATTTTTTTGCATAAATTGTAATTATTGCGAAATGAAGAAATCGATCCACTTTTAAAATGTGTCTTCTTTCTTCTGTGTATAGTTTCCATCCCACTGTTTTGCTTTTACTCACACCGATTTCTGTTTCGTTTGAATACTGCATGCTACAATCACTTTCTTCTGAAATGTTTTTCTACATGCTTACACTTCTAATCCTCAAATCATCAAAGCAAAAGATACTTTTTTTTCACCCGTCTGAGATTTAAAAACATACTTTTCAGCTCTATTTACTGGTAAACAGTGACCTTGACCGTCCAGTAGTAACTCCATGAACACAATGTTTTGATAATTTTAACTTTTAATGAATACTTAATAAAAAATGGAACGCGAGGGTCTCTCACAAACAACGTTGTGCGATTATGTTAAGCATTGGAATTAATGTCCATATAAGTATTTGACTATAACTCACTACGAGTAAATAAACGTATTTCCCTTTATTTGAAAAATAAGGACATCATAAGTCATTTACTCAGCATTTAACTGGACGGGGTGATATAGACCATGCTGTATGCGCCTATCATTCCGTCACATTTAATTTACAAGACTATTTTAGCAATCACTGGCTTAAATATTAAGTATTTTCGGAAAAATATTAGAACCATATTTTGGTCGTTTAGTTGCATAACTTTAAATAGTGTGTACAGTTGTGTCCTTTCGATGATTTATTTCAGAGTTGAGAAGCGTCAAGTGGTTCATTTGAAAGAGGATTTAGAGCCAACTATTGACGAATTTGGTGGACAGATTGGTCGACCTTTCAACTTGAACGTCTTCAAATTCACAGACACCAGGGATCCAAATAATATAGTAATAGGAAAATGTCGATCTTGCTTTAGTTATTCATCTTGCTTTAGTTATTCGTAGACCAATATACACGTGCTTGTTAAACTGTGTGATGTTTATATTTGAAAACATCTTTTATATTTAAAGTGATATTATGGGCATCTAACAGTATATAGGTGTATATTGCAACTGTTGTTTATTTTTGGTGTTTTCACTTCATATACACTTATATTTGTTAGTGCAGCATCAACATACTAAAACAATATCCCGGAAAGAGAAAAATAATTCGTTTGAATATCAACCGTACTTTCGTTTTGACAACTGACGACAGAAATGATTCGATGTACGATGTGAGTCTAAATGTAGTTTTCATGCAGATTCGTTCATACGACACAAAGACACAATTTTGTTTTACGGATCATTTCGGCTTAGAGGACTGGGTGAGTCATGTAAAATATCGAAAATAATATATTTTTTTATAAATGATTTGTAGCAAGATGAGTTGTAGATAACTGGTCAGTAACCACATTTTAACTAATTCTTTTGACCTGTTAATTCTTTTCAGCTCAATTCAACAGTGAAAAATGCCCATATTATCACTTTTATAGTAATTCCATTAGAAATTGTTTTAAGTTCCTAATTCATGTATTTACTGGACAATATAGGTATGTAGTCATACTGCTCAGTGAGGCTACACAGCGTGTATCGTCCGTTAACCATGTTCATGTGTGTGTGTGTAGTTCAATCAATTGTGTCTGACCAGTAACATTGGGTAAATTGTTAAAGAATGTTGTAGAATGTACACCAAATGTGTTGATAACAAGATCGTGTTACGTTAACCCCGTAGTCAATGTCACATAAACCGGTTAAAAGTGAATACTAAGGTATGCATATTTGTGTGTGCGTGTTTTTTTTATAACTATTTTGAGTCTTTTCAGAATGGAATATAAAGCCAAATTAGCACGTATGTTAATCAATGCAGTGTCAGATTATATCGTACAACATTTCCTGAACAAATGCCTTGCATTGAATTTGGGTGTTGACCTTTGAGAAAAGATCCTAGGGTTTGAATATGCCACATTTATTTATTTAATGTGGAGTAAAAATCTAAAATTATGAACTAGCAAGGGCTTGCAAAGGTCTGAAGATTAACTCTTTCAGTGCGGGAACCGAATTTTGAAGGCCTTTGCAAACAGTTTGGATCCAGATGAGATGCCACAGAACGTGGCCTGTCATCAGGATCCAAACTGTTTGCTATTCTTATAGAATTCTTTGAAAAAAAACGAAGAAAAGGCTTATTTTAGAAATTCAGCAGACGACATTTTAGCAGACGACAAATTACCCAGCATGCAAAGGGTTAATCAGATGTAAACCTCAGCTGCACCAGCAAGAGGGAAACCTTATTTCAGCACATAGTTCTTTTTTGAGGCAAGAAAACAATTGCCAAATACTGAGATGAAATTAAAAAAATTAATACTCAAAAATGATAAACTTGGGCCGCCGCCTTAAACCGATACAGACAAAACTTCCTTTTGTATGAGCTTGACTTGTTATCTGAAACTCTGACCGAGCATTGTACAGGCGATACCATGTCAAATCATCAACGTATAAGTTGGTCTGAAAATCCCAACTAGTCTTGTGACAAAGTCTGCATCAGTGGGGAAAATTTCTTTTATTAAAGGTTATGTAGCGTTGATGTATTTAGTTTTGTCAGCTATTGCAGGTTGATACACATGCTTTGCTTTCAGTTTGAGCGGTGTTTCCTAGCCGAGTATTGCACACCCATGCAATGCGTCAAGATGATGGAGGAAGAATATGCTGGCATGTCTTCGGCTTCAATGCAAGAACAAGGACCGAGGTTCAAGGAAACGTTTGACGAGATCATGTCCCGTGGACCAATACGAGAAATATTTGGTGACAACAAAGTGTCTCTAATCTGCTTTGATGATGGTAAGTTGTCACAGTATTTAATTAATGTTATTTATTTCTTAAAGATGGATCACGTAAATCAGAAACGAATATTTGTTTTTGTAATATCTTGCAATTTGGAATTTGTTATGATGGACATGAGTTATACTTAATTTCAGGTTTTACGTGATGTTGTTTTTCAGTTTCATATAAGTGATTTATTGCACTTTATAATCAGGATAAATCGAGTTGAATGTCCTTTCTACGTTTTCCTTATTTAGAACGAAATTCAACAGCCTTTTGATTATTATTTTAAAGATATAAAATATGGTTATTGTGTTTGGATCAATGTTTGTATCGAATAATACTGATAAAGTTTGTGATTATTTTACGTAAATTGTTGCCATAAAAAATTTACAATTGCTGTTTGTATTGGATGTATTTAGCCCCGAGTACATTTCACATATTATAAAAAAGCCCAGATTATAAATGTAAGTAGTTTTTCTTTGAATATAATAAATGTTTGGCACCTCACTTCATGCATGAATATATATAAAAAGGACATTTTCACGTTTTTTATAAATTGACACAATTGACAACAAATGTTTCAGATTTGCAAATTTACGTTGTAGTTTTTATATTTGCGAGGAATTAGTATTTCTGAACATTAACCTTGCTCTAAATCATCAATAATATGTATCTCATTACGATTTAAAAACGATTACAAAATTATCAAGCGTAATAAACGCGAAACAATTATATGATTTAGTGAATTTTGTTGTTATCGCTATATTTTTTACTTACGAGGATTGCTAAAATATAGTATAAAATACACTAGTCCCAATATAATGCACGTATGGCCAAGTGGTTTAAGTATAGGACTTTTACTCCAAGGGTCAGTGGTAAGAGTCCAGTTAAGAATAACGTTTTTACTCGAGCTATTTAGTTCCCATGTTGACAGTTATCAATTTTAAGCATTTAATGAAAGCTTCAATACATGCCAAAATTTGGGAAAGGTCCCTTTAACATGTGTTCTCTGTTAAAGGTCCAGACGCTAATTCAGAAATACGCCTCATGGACTCGTTGGAGAGAGCGATTCGGGACTCCAAAACAGTGATCTTCCGAAAATAACATGTTTGCGGAGATGAGGTGACCAGCATTATAAAAAAGTGCCATTAATTGCAATAAATCTAGTGGACAATAGATGTACAGTGTATACTGAAAAACAACAGAGAGACTACTTTTATTGTTCAGTAATTAAAGCTTGCATTTTCTTACTGAGTTAATTCACTGTTTAAGACATCTTGACATTTAATTATTACTTACCAATTATGTAATTGAATATACATATTATATATTTTGACGACACGTTTTGTAATAAATACATCCGCTTTAAGAAGATGCAATTAGACTTAATACGAATAACTTAATTTTGCAGAACAACTGACTCGGGTTTGTGTGAAGAGTATTTGTTTAGTGATAAGTTTATTTTACATTTTTTACTAAATCCTGCGTTTTATGGTATATGAAGTCAAGTCGTATTCGAAAATAACATTGGTAGGTTCTATTTTATTAAATACATTTACATTTTTTTGTTTGTTAAGTCTATGTTACTTTTAGCAAATATTTTACTTTCGACGTGGGAACCATTGTTTATGGTGTATACACAATTGATTATATTTGATTGTGTATTGATATCCGTAAATGATTTAGACACATATACTTCATGTGATATGTTATTAAGCATCAACGGTATAAAAGGCAGTCCTTTTTATGTGCTAAAATATGACTCGTACTTAAATATTTTAACATCGTAATGAAGCTTGTAATATGTGAACTGTTATGTTGTCAATTATAATTCATGTTTATTGCTCTACATGTATATCTTCTAAGATTGTTACATATAACATATTGTATCCATGTATGATTTACACTAATTTTAATAATTAAAGCATTCTCTGTGTTTTTAAAAAATTGATTTAAATCTTGAGTAATTATGGTTATCTAGGAATAGTTATGTCTAGGAGCTACGCATTTATTCAAGCCACTTATACTTTATCAGATAGCGCCCTTAGAACTCATAACTTATTGTAGCGAAATCTTTGGCTGTATCTGATAAATAATGTTAAATCTGTTTGCTGCCTTTGTTGCCTCGATTCTTAACTTAAAAAGCGAGGTGTGGAGATTAACTTAAGCGGAAAATCCAACGAAAATTCTGCAAATGGCTTTAAAATGTGAAATCTTCTACAAACTCAAATGCCGAAGTAGATATCCGATGAATATTTGTCGATCTTTCTAAGAAGTTATTTTTTAATCGCCCAACTGCATTTTGTTCAATATTGTAGCATTACATGAAACATGTGATAACCCTCATTCCAAGTCATGGGCATCAATTGTTCAGAGAATTTTGTTAGAAACATTTTTTTTAATTACGTGTAATAATACCATTAATTTGTTAATGTAAACATTTTAAATATAATTGTAGGCAATATATTAAATGTTTATTTTAAAATAGAAAACATGAAAATGACATGTCATCATTATTTCTTTTCAAGAAATTTAAATGCTTTTCTGAAAGATCATTAAACAAAATTGAAATTTCTTAATTTTGAAACATAATAGCAAAATTTAGACTGTTATCTCATTTTCCCTATAAATTGATAGACACCAACACATTTGGAAACATGACGGAATATGTAAAATTTGTATCCTTAATGAAATTCAAGGTCAGTACCGTTTGTTCTAAAATGTCATAAAGATGGCATGTTAAGAAATACACGTATACCTGATTTTAACAAGAGTTTGTTCAATGTTTTTTTATTATTTTTGAATGAGACCAGGCAATCTATATTGATACGTTGAGGTAATTCCTGTATTAAAGCAGTTTACCCTAGTGTTGATGGTATATAACGTTATGAGAGAATATCCTTTTTTCCACATTACAATTTTGTATATCGCACTGCATAATTGTGTTTCGCATCAATTATGGATGTTAAACATTCAGTTAACTGTTTACATACAGAAAAAGCTGTCGCATACGCCCAACATTATCACAATTATTCATACAGTTAATCCATGCATAAACATTTAATTGCATGTTCTTACTTTTATTTTATCTCTTTCATTGTTTATTATTAATTTTCACGTATCTGTTATTATTGTGGCATTATGCTTAAGCCGAAAGAACATTTCAGGTCTATTCTGTTCAGTTCTTAAACAGTTATGTACTTAGAAATTTATATTGTAAGTAATGTTATGATGTTTTTAACAGAAACATTTACAGTTAGCTTTCTGAATTAATTGATATCAAGTTACATTTGAATTATATTGTGCCAGTTATATAATACAATAACCTTAGTTACTTGCATCAATGTTTCTGTAATATTTCCTATTATCCCCTTATTATTTACAACAAATTTCTCAATATTGTGTCACCTTAGATAAATAACGTGGTAATACTATAATGTATTTGTTGTTTGTATGCATCATCTTGTTAAAATTTAGTTCTGATTTTTGGCCCTATGTTATTCTATTTTCTTTTTTGTGTGTTAATAAACGAGAATTTCAGAATAAATTTGATTATATTTCTACAACTTAGAAAACCTACATGCCTCTTTTCTGTGAATTCTATACAATTAAAGTAATCTTCATGTTTTCAGTTCATCATTTTAAAACCAACGTTTTTTTATTGCATTAAAAGATATAAATCCAAATTTAATACTTAAATATTGTATTTTTCCCTTCCCTATACCCGCTGTATCCCCACCCCCGCCCCCCACACACAACATCAACAAACAAAAAACACAAATAATCAACGAATGATATGGTTGTAAAATGTTTGTACTTAGCTAGAATGGGTTTGCATTTAGGAACTCTTAAATCAAGGTCAAGGTCACTGTAATTGAACACTCAGTTCCGCTGAAATGTTGTGTGTTGGAAACTTACATGCTCACCTAGCGTGGGAACGCATCAGTATTAAATTAGTAATAATTAGTAATATCAGTTTAATAACTTATACATTAAACATCTTGGTTTTGGCTTTTGCCACGTTTATTGTTTTTGCTATATGTTAACTAAACGAAAATTGTGTTATAATTGCTTGATTTGTTATTTTGCATTTTCTACATCATTATTGTTTGATTTTACTTGCGCTACGAACTTTTCACCTCTTCGAACTGTACATGGAAAAAAATGAAAGACCGCCGTGGATGATATTGTGCTACAGGCAATTTAAAAATTACCTGTATTATGAAAACAGCCCAAATATTATTGTTATTATTTTTGAAATATATATTTATAACACATATACCAATAACAATTTACTTATAATGTAATAAAGTTACAAACCATGAAAATAATGTTTTCCTCGTATTTCGTTTATTTAACCCAACCTACCATTTAACCTCGGTATATTTTCTTATGTGTCGATGCATGTATATTAATACATGTTAAATTCTACGTTTGGATCGTGATAATAATCAACCTAAATGCTAACTTATAGAACACAATAACATATTGCCTTGTGTTTTTTCCGGACTGATGCTTTACATAATGTGCAAAACATGTATGGTATTCAACTTTAATGAAATAAATTATTGTATGTGTTTAAATTACATGAAAAACTTGTGATTAAGCGATACATTCAAGAAATAATAAGAAAGAATGATACCTTAGCATTCTTTTTGAGGATGTTCATCCTGAAAGGTGGATTATAATCATAACTCGGACAAACAACTCAAAACTATTCTTATGACTATGTACTTACACTTGTTCATGGAACATTTATTTTTGGTCAATTATACAGCCGTTGTATGAAATGACAAAATTACATTATCTTGCATAATAATCAAGAAATACAAATACTGTGATACACATTTTTTTTATATCAAAACAACATATGAAACTATCCACTACAAGCAATGGTCCTTGCAACACCATATATTTTTTCCCAATTATTATTTGTCTGACACAATAATTTGCTAAACGCTGAATGCTACTACAGCTTAGTCAAAACTGAATGCAGAATTTTTAACAAAAGAAATTTCTTAGAACGTTTGAAATATCTAAAGCTACAGCATTATATGATTACTATGTGCCATGTATGGATCACCACTAAGTTCTTACACTTAGATGTTTTGCTAATAAGATTTTAAACCGATGCCTTATCTGACACTGTTGTTTACAGATCAAAGAAAACATCCTTTCCACGTGGCCTCGAAACCTGCTGGACCAGATTTTAGTACAGATGGGGAATATAGGTGGCGATTTTCCCAATCCAAAGGGCCCTACCCCTTTCCAAATCATTTTGAAAAAAACAACAACTTTTTATATACTTTTCATCCAATTTACTTATACCTTAAATTATTGAATGTAAATGTAATCATAATTTGATTTACTAAAACATAAGACCCCCTTAGATAAATAAACAACAATGAGTTATTCTACAGTTTGTTAGAAATGACTGATCTGGTTTGAGTAAAAACGTCGCTGTTTGGCTGCCCTGGTAGTCACTATCATGTATGAGTTGTTTTTTGTCTATTGTTGTCATTAACTCTACCTTAAACATTGTTCTACAAATATTGGACAGGAAAGAAAGTATTTAGCATTGTATTCGTGTATAAGTGAAAGACACTTTGTTTTTTCAAATATATGTTTAACCAATATGCATTGTATAATCGCTGGACATGAACCACTTTTTGAATAAAATGGTGATCCTTCTAGTTTCAAAGAATACTTTTTTTAATGAATCAATAACTACAATACTAATAGTCTTTATATATCCTATTGGGATGTATTGAACACACTTAGTAGAGGACTTTTATAAGACTTAACATTTCAAATAGCAAACGTCTTGGCCTTTCAGTTTCAGTATATGGGGAAAACAAGTAACCCATAGGGCGAGACCAATTTTAACACGGGTGCATGATTTGAAAAAGAAACTTGGGAGCGTTCAACAATGTTTTTTAACACGGAATATCAAACCACTGACCTAAACGGTTTCAGGGAAGAATTTAAAAGTTATTTACTATATAAGACTATGTAAATCATGTGGCCTCCAGGCGTAGCCCTTGTTGACCTCAATGGCATGATTTGAACAAAATTGTAGATTACCTATGTCAAACAAGCTCAACATGCATCTATTGTTCGTGTGACCCACGTGGCATCCTATGTTAATTAACCTTCATTTCAAAGCACGAATACACTGTTCGCACTACTAAGGACAAACACAAAGTATAATAATATGTTATAAGGTCTGGTAGGTCATACAGCCGATCATCTCCGGAGTCTGTTAGTTTTTTGCAATAATCAACGTATGAAAGCATATCATGCATACATTTTTTAGCTGCTTATTTTACTATACATTTTTCTGATGCACAGGAACAATTTTTGCAAAATGAAAAAATGAATGAAAATTGTACTGTTAACATGTCTGGACTACTGCATTTAGATCATAAAATACATTACACAAGGCATTTCAACATTGCTGAAAACATACGATAACCTAACTTGTAATTTGATTCCATTTCAGTAAAGGGATTATTACTTTATGAATGGCCTGAGTGTTTTACACGTTATGGCAACACTTCAGTGGGTTTCAACTTAAATTACCCGATACGAAAACTGCACAAATAGTTAAACAAGGCGGTTTAAAAATGTAACATTCACTCATCACAATTTTACAGGCCTCTTCATGTCATTTAAATTTAGGTAATAATTATAAATTATATTGAAAATTAAACCTTGTGAGAAAAAAAACACTTGCGTATATTGCTTATTTAAATGAGTAAGCAGAGCTTGGGACGATTATGCGCATACGCAAGGACGATATGAATCATTCATACCACTATGAATATTTTAATGGAACAATATACAAGTGGGATGAATAAGATGATACGCAAAGCAAACATAACAATAAACTGAGCCAATTTACTCAAACAGTTACATCATTAAAAATACCATTGACGGTGTCTTCGCCTGTTAGTTCAAGAATGAAGTCCCAGATAAATTCTCCAGTGACCCCTGAAGAAAGCGTAATGATGTTTTTAACCACACCAAACTGACACACACGTGCATGATAGCACGTTCATTAATACAGTCATATTATTGTTCAATTTTTAAAGCAGTCTATTAGTCTTAAACACGCACTCATACAATGTACAATAGCATTTTATACAAGCAATACTACAATATTTGTATTCGTGCTAAAAGCTTTAAAGTAGTAGGAAACTATGGCATGTTGCTTCCTATGAGCCTTACCAGTCTGCGAATTGGTCAATAATTCACCGTCCTGTGGGACTGAAAACAATACAAATAGATAAAAGTATGCATTTAGATCTGTAACGACGTATATTACAGTTTACTCAATTAAATTTAACAAGTACGTGGATAGTGCTCGTTGGAGTTCATAATTTAATACGGGCCTCCTGTAGCTTTTATGCGTCATCTACTTACAAGAATATGACGTTATTTATTGTATTTTTTTCATTGGTCCGTTCTCTTCGGCATAAACGATATGACATTCATAGTTAACGTGTTAGATGAATTCATTTCTTGTACAACCGGCTATCGTTGGATTTACCCGTCATGAAAATAACTTGTATCCATAGTTTTTTAAGCGAGATAATTTATGCAACACTGTATTGATGAAAAGATGCAGTGTTCCAATGTTATCTTGCTATCAACGACCTCACGTGGAAGCATGGATTAGGATTATTAGTCAAATTAGACAGTGTAGTGGATAGAAAAAAATAGTGATCGAGTGTTTTATATAGTAGTTTGCGATGAAGTTAGCAGTGAAAAAAAGTAACTAAAACGTGCTGACAGAAAATTACATCGGTAGTGGAAAAGTGTAAATCAAATATATACAGTTGTTCATAAACTTCATTTGTTGGGATTTAAAATTACGATTAGGTATGTACGTTTAGTTGCAATTATGCAACGCTTAGCTTTATAACCCATTTTAATCATGATTAAATGCTTTGGGAGTCTGTTTAATACATGTTTTTATGTTTTTATATGGGTATTATTTGTACAAAAATAATCGGAGCGGCTTACTTAAGGTTTCGAGGTCCGCCGCACCTGGGATACCGGAAAATCCAGCCGTGTCTTTGTACATCTCTGGGGGTCTTCCGCCACCCGTTTTCGCGGACTCCTTCTTATAATCGCTTAATTCTTTTTTATCCTTTTTTCACCATTTGACGCCACTTTTCTTTTATTTCTATCCCGGATCGGAAGTGGTTTCATACCGAATTAACTTTATCGGCGATTTGTTGCCAACATTGTTAAAGTTTTGCATGGGTAACCGTATCGGAAAGATTACTTTCCAATAAGGAACGGTTCTCGGCAAACTCTTCCAAAACTGAAAGTACAGAGGCCGTATAATTTGGTCCTCTTTTTCGCCGCCGTATCCATATTAATAGAAATTTTTTTTGACGTCTGGCTTGACGACAGGTCGGCCCTTGTGCTTTTCAATGGATTATGGGCTATGTGTTAAAGATAACCAGTGGATAAATTTACCCAGCATGGATAGTTATCCAGCCTGGTTAAATATTTCTAGCAACGCATTTATCCAGCCTGCTAGTTTCCCAGCTTGGATAACTTAAACCGGCGGTAAGCGCTAACCAAGGGGATAAAATAACCTAGTGTACGAACAACTTGGTCCTGGTATATAAATAAGATTTTTTTCATAATATTTTAAATTTTGCTTTTTTTTGTGCAAAACATTAGTACAAACTGTAATTATCTTGTGCAGCAAAATAAAAATAAAAATATTGAATGGATCCAAATTAAACTTCATTTGAAAAGGTACTTTCAGTGGAGTTGCAGAAAAAAAGTACCTGAGCTCAATTTTCAATATTTCGTGGCATTTTTTTACTTGTGTATGCAACCAAGAATACATGTATAACATTTGAAAGAGCAAAATAGTAATTCAACCTAGGAATTTCCAAACAATTATTAGTTCAAACCTATTTATTTAAGCTCGGTTGCATCGAAAGCCTAAGGCTTATAATTTATAAACGCTCTCGAGTCCGTTAAACAATTATTAGTTCCTTTATGGTGCTCATTTAAAAGATATGCATTGGCGCCACAAACTCAAAAGCGAGTATTTAGATTTTAATGTCAATATCGTATTTCCTCAATCTTGCTTAAATACATTAATAATTAATATAACAGAATAAAAGCATCGACGATATTAAAAGTCTGTTGGCAAGATACAGGGCAGTTTCTGCTGAGGTTAATGAAAAAGAAACAATTGACTGAATAAAAAATCGAAGTTTTTTCAAACAGATTAGTTTCTTTTCTGCCTCTGTCCGTCTGTCTGTCCGTCCGTAATTCTGTTTTCCGGAGGTTTTTTAAGCAACGCTTCCAGATATTGAGCTGATGTTTGGTATGTGAGTCTACCTACATGACCTACAGATGAGGTGTTAATTTTATTACGGTCTATTGATTTTTTGCGAAGTTATGGTCAGTGGACGTAAGCATTTTTCTATAATACTAGTAACCGTTTTCCGGAGGTTGTTTACACAACGCTTTCAAACATTTAGCTGATTTTTGGCTCGACTGTTAGCTCGGAGAAAACCCGAGGCATTGTTATAGCAAGCTCGTCGTGTCGTCCACCGTCCGCCGTCCGCGTCGTGCTAAAACCTTTACATTTTGCTCTAAAATCAAAGCGCTTCCACCTTCAACTTTGAAACTTCATATGTAGATGTACATTGATTAGTTCTAAACGACACACCCATTTTGAGGTCACTAGTTCAAAGGTCAAGGTAAATGTGACCTCTAAAAAAATAATCTGACAAGCCTTCATTTATTCATTACTGCACCCGCAGCCGAGCGTTGGCACTTGTTATGTGTTGCTCTTGTTTGTATGTGTGTTTACATACATAACCTACAGATGAAGTGTTAGTGTCGTTATAGTCCATTGATTTTTGGCGAAGTTATGGGCCATGGACTTAGACATTTTCTCTATAATAACCGTTCCCCGGAGGTTTTGTTACAAAACTCTTGCAGATATTTAGCTGATTTTTGGATATGTGAGTCTACCTACATGACTTACAAATGAATTGTGAGTTTCGCTCCGGTCAATTGATTTTAGGTGACTCTATAGGCATTGGACTTAAACATTTTCTCTAAAATAACTGTTCTGCGGCTTCAAAGCGAAGTATAGGGAATTTGTGTTTGAAAAACACAGGTCTTGTTTTAAGTATAAGTACACAAAGATGAATCAAGAAGTGATGACATATCGAAAAACATCCTATAAAAATCGGAAAATCAGAAACAAATGTCCATGTGGCTTGGTATTTTTCGAGCAAGTAAATGCCTTGATGTAAATGTTATTTCTGTTTGGCTGGACGTTTATTAATGCTCTTGGTTTAATCTAGAGAAAATAGTTCCCTACAGATCTATCCGTTGGTTGTTTATTGAAAAGATTAAGTAAATATTTCTCGTAACTGTTACAGGCTCATTTAGGTATTTGGACTAGGCTGTAATTAACGTTATCATTACATAATTATTATTTACAAGACAACAACTTTTTCATTTGGAAGTTAGGGTCAAAGTTATATCTCTGTTTTTCTTGTTTTGTTTGATACTTCTTATTCTTCTGTTTTGACCGCTTATGCAGAAAGAAACAACTCGTTGTTGTTATACCGACGACGTTTCTTCCGCTAAATATATAATTCACGCTCTATCTTGGAGCACACGTTCTGAAGATTTTCATCCTAATTGAAAACATACTTAAAGTTTAAAAAATATGCAACATAATTTTAGTTTTATCAAAATACTTTAATTTTCACCCTCTCTTGCCACCACAAATCGCAAGGTTAATAAATGTTAAACGATAGTACAGTCCTAAAAAAAAATCAAAGTCCTCTGCAAGAAAAAAACACAATTATTTATCCGTTAAATTTTTGGCATTTTTCAAATGTCATGAAATATGATTGCTTACACATCTGTATTTTGTTTAAAGTCGTAACTAATTTTTAAAGGAAGAAAAAAAATTGAAAAACACCAACAACACCCTGATGTTGCAAGGAATCGAACCCGCGTCCGACCGTAAGCCTATTGCGCTACCACTCCGCAACGCAAACTTTCATGAAATGCCGCGAAACATAACATCAATAGTAAACGTAAGCTACGTCATCTGCCAACATCCAGGCTTTTTTTAGGACCGCAATAAATACGAAACTAACTGCGGAACGTGTTTCTGATTTTCAACTCAATAGACTTTTGGCATACTGCCAATATACTAAAATGTTGAATTAAACACATTTGCAGTGAAATATATAATGTTTTCAATAAAAAAACGTTGTTGTTTTCGTTTTTTTAAATAAATTTCAGAACGAACAATTTTATGCAGATAACGACAAGTTTAATCGTATTTTTGAGAAATAAAAATTGTATCTATGCGTCCCTTAGCCGATTCTGCACAGTTAATGGGGATTTCCAAAAGGTGTGCATGTTTTGTACGTGAATGCATTTCTCCTTTACATGGAAACGTATTTGTAATTTGGAAAATTCATCAGCCTTTTATCTATTCCGAGTTTTCAGAAACATTGTATAATTGTAAGATACTCGCTTTAATATTACACTTCGTTAATAACAGCCCATCTCATCATGTGCACAAATTCTTTCAAAACAGGAAAGAGTATACATGGGATATTTGGATTCAGACGGAACCGGAGGAAAAGAAATTGCTAATACGCTAGAGGAGAACAATGTTCGAAATTTCACATCTAATCCCAGCGATAGTTTATTCAAATGTGAAGGCGATCACGGAGGATGGGTTATATATGTCCTTTCAAAAGCTGCGTTAGAAGATCACGTCTTCTCAGTCCAAATCATGTGCAGTCTACACACGGATGTTGATGAACGCAAGCAGCGAGTTATGATTGTATTAATTGACCTCCAAATCTGCAACGTGCCGGAGTGTATGCAATGGGTCCGTTTCTTCCATGTCACAAAAGATAAAGCATACCTGAATGGTATTCTGAGGACAGTTTCAGTTAAAATTGCTTTTTAATTTACAATAATGCAAAATCCGAAAACATGTTTTGGCTTAACCGTGTTTCAAATTACAAAACTCCAATACGAAACCCGAGAAGTTGGGAATATCCAATCTGTTAAAAATGTACATAATTATACTAATTGAGTGATGTGCTTTAATAATATAACTATAATTGACAGTTTTGAAAGGTCTATGCTATGTGTTCATTGGTATTCATCAGAATGTAACAAAACTGTTTGAATTGATCAGACTGCACATATGTTGCCTCTAATTCATCGCAATATACACATGTAATCGTATTTCCCATACTTTTCTTATGTTTAAACGTATTAATTTGACTGTTCTCAAGTTGTTTTATTGGTCAGACTGTACACATTTTTACGGTATACATCATTAAATACATTATTTAGATATAAGTTGATCGTATTCATAGGAATGAAGGAATGTAATACGGTGTATCTATTCACCGTGATGTTGGTCTGAATTCATATACGTTGTGTGGACTCATACGTTGTTACGCTCAATTATCAATTGGATTCTTCAGATGCGCCTGTTGACATCAGCAAGGCGATACCTGCAGGTGACGTGATTCCTGGATTAGCTTGGGCCTACGGCCTAAATAACCTTATGAAAACTTTAACCAACAGTAAGTTAATGCAGTTAAACATGTTATTACCTAATACCATTTCATTTGCTGAGCATGAATATTATACACACAGTTAAATGATTTCTAATACATACGAATATATAAGATTTTTTTTGTTAACATCGTTTTCGTATTCCTATAAAAAGTGACTCATAAACTGTACATTACAATACAATAAACACAACGCTTAAACATAAAACATATTAAAGCTCGAGCAACCGCTTTGAAACTGTCAATGCAAGGCAATTTGGGTTTAATATAATATGTTCAAATAATATTTTAAAATAAATAAATACTATCATCCTAATTATCACGAGCAGCACACCTTTTATTTCTATACATTATCCAGCATTAACAAAAGGCAGACTTGGTATTTCAGCGTTGAAGAAACGAATCCAAACATATCTTGGTAAGCAGAAAATCGAGTGTGGATGTATCCAGAAATTGATCATAATATGGTTTAAGTCCTGTAACACGGACACCTGGTTGACGACCGTAGCAAACAAAGAGTAAGTTCTGACAAACCATAATAAATATTCTTAGCATATCAAGTTTAAACGGTAGATAATTCACGAGGAACAATCTTTTACGCTGTGGTTGAGTTTCAATTATGATCTAGATGTATTTATTGTAAATTTATGTTGTGTTCATTGTTCATCTGTACAAGGCATATGGTGAATGTATAAACATATACACGTCAAATTATCGGAGTGTCCTAAACAATAATGAAATCATTGCCTGTGAATGCTTTTTATTTTAATTTCTTTTTTTATTGTTTATACTTTCATTGAATACCTCTTGACAAATAACATGAATAACCTCACTAATAACATTGTGCGATACATATCAAGCAGTGGAAATAACTGTTGTTTAGCTATGAACAAGCACTAACAAGTAATTTCATGTATTGCCCCGTACAGTTTCCACAACCAATATCCAAATAAATGGCACAATAGTTCCTGATGTGGAAACCAATAGTTATTATTACCCTCATTTTTGAGGCATATAATAGCTTGCTGAAATATCCATCTTTCCTTCATTCTTCATCGTGTGTGCTTATTTCTCAGCTACTACGGAATGAAAATCAAGAAAACTTAGTGGGTGCGTTATTTGCATACTACCAGGATGTTTCGTGTACATAAATTGTCTTGGTGTAACGGAATTAGTGTAATTTGTATAAAGAAGCACAATTCCTGACATGCATATCTGGGCTTTTTCTCCGCAAATACTGAACGTATAGGTATGTAAATGATATCTAGACTTTATCCAGTATAACATGATTGCAATTCGGAAGCGAGCTGTGGCTCGAAAAGTCTTTGTCCATAGCTCAACAGTCAATATCGCTCTTGGAGGTCAAATATGGGCAAAATATAGTTAGTAGGACTGAAACTTCATTATCTGTTTTTAATAAGCTATCCCTCTAGGCACCAGTTGGAGATATTGTGTCGCGCCCAGGTTCCGTGCAATAAGACTAGTTAGTTCTATAAATTTATGGTAAATTTAATACTTATGTCATTCGCATGATAATTATTTTAACATCATTTGACATGAATGCGTGTTGTGTTTGTGTAAACAAAGCAATTAAATTTTTGTATTTTTTACTAAATGTCAAAATGATGTCAACAGTTTTTTTATTGTCATAAATTAAACAAGCGAACTTAATATTGTTTATTAATCGACAGGTTCACCATTTGGAAGACGATTTAGAGCCAGCTATTGACGACTTCGGTGGACAGAGTGGTCGACCTTTCAAACTTAACGTTTTTAAATTCACTGACACCGAACGGCCAAATAGAAAGGAACTAGGCTTTTTATTTATATATTGTGTGTGCTGCTCTTAGATCAATATAAATTAATATTAATAAAAGTGTTCGAAATTTTAACCATCATGCAGACATACGAATACTTTTGAACTCATGCAGTATAATTATTTACCGACTAAGACTATTGTATACTCATCAGGGAAAACAGTTAACTATAACATTGTGTTAAGGTCATAATTATGCGTGGATCTTGGACGAAATGTTACATAGAACATAAAATGTTTTGAGCACAAAGTCAGGTAACATATTCTTTCCTCCAAATTCAATTGCACATAAACTTGAAATTTTGTTTCTTGTTTTTAACTCTTAGTAATTACAGGTTGGGTTTAAACTAATCTGGCAAAATGTTCACCAGCATAAGCTACATGTATATCAGGTTGATACTTCCAAAGTCGAATTTGGACTTCTGTTTGCATGGGACATTTGGAATAGCTAGTCAGATACGGTTGTGTCTGATAAATATTGATTTTGTCATATTCAATATTTATTTGCATCTATAGTTCATGTTGGTCGTTTCAACTTGTTAAAGGAAGTAATCTTAAATAAAATCTTGCTAGATGAAGTGAATGTAAAAATAAACACGAAGACAATTGGCAGGAGTTATCTCCCTTGAATTGGCATGTTTTGTTTTTCCTTGAGAACAAATATAACAATGTTCTAGAATATATTAAACCTCAGTATTGAAAACTTGATATTGGAAAATATTTGTGATACAGTTTAAATGGAATACTGGACATAACCACACAAGGTATGAAAACAAATAACATGCTTTATAAGAAAAAAACAAACAAGCGTGAGAACTCTTCGAAGTTTCAGAAGTACACGGAAATGAATGTGACATACATGTCAAGATGAAGACAAGAATAAACGCAAATATATGATCAACCTTTGTGAACATGACATAAGAATAAAATTCACCAAAACAACAAACTAAGAAACACTCAAAGAAGAAACCTTAACATGAGGAACAGAATAAGCAAGAGCAAGAAAGCAATTTAGTTAAGGATACAGATAATATAAGCAGTATAGACATTTCAAAATTGTTACGTGAAATAAATGAAAAACTCCAAAATGTTATAGTTAAAGATGATAGCTGCCTAGAAAAGATGATCGAAAACGTTCAGGATAAATGGCATATAACCTTCTTATGTAAGCTAAACTATTTGATAGAGAAAGCAAAGAATGACAACCTTAAGAAATAAGTATAAGGGAAGAGAAGCACTTAATGAGCTTGAGCAATATACGAGAATCAACAACATAATTGTCCATGGTATGCAAGACACAGATAAAACTGAATCCCCTGACCACACTATGAAGCTGTTCAGATGCTGTTAAAAAGTACATCGGTATCCAACTCAGCAGAACTGACATTGATTTGGGTCATAGGCTAGGTCGTTTTGAAAATGGAAAAAGTTGACATGTAATTATAAAATTCCTCTCTAGAGACAGAAAGAAACAGATATTGAAAATGAGCAGACAGTCAAATCAGGGTAAAATATATACAAGTGAACATTTAACGCCACTTAATCAGGATGTCTTCAACTCTGTTCGTTTGAAGAAGCACCAGAAGAACTGTACATCTATGAAAAATGTACTGTGGCAATACACAAACTTAGCATAACTGAAAACCAATGGTATCGACAATATCGGGAGTACATGGAGTGATTGTGTGTGGCCTCAAAGTTTTTGAGAGGTATACCAACATGAACATCGATGTAGATTTACATATACCTGTCTTTAATCAAGGTGCAGTTGTATACGTAAAGGAAAAGTGGTCACTCAACATTTGCTATGTGCATTATTTATTCCAGTAATAGGGTCATAACGAATGTTTAAAAAAACATGCATGTTATAAATTATAATGCAATAAACAAAACATAAATTATGTACCAAATTAAATATATATATATTTATAAAAAAATGTTCAGAATAAGTTTGAAATTTTCAAAATGTACACATACTAAAACAAATATTTAAGATCAACGAAAATGACTTGAATGTAAGACTTGCCTAATTTACATACCGTTAAAACCTTTTTTTTATTGCCTTCCATTTTGTGTTCGTGGTTAAGGGATAATTACAATACACCATAATGATATATAAGAGTTTCTTAGATTAAAGAGCAATACATCTTGAATGTGATCAGCTGCTTTATTAAATAAATAAATACAGAAAGTCTTCCACAGAAGAAAATGAACTAAACTGTTAGAGAAAGTAACGCCAAGCATGAACTTGTATTATATTACACTGGCAGGTTTCTGGTTAGCATGATACAATTATGTAAACATGTTTTATGTATATTGCACTAGCAAGGTAACTTAACTAGGCACTTTAAATATTTTTGGATGAACACACATTTGCTGTTTATATGTACAGACATACTCATAAAAGATGAAATTGTTCATGTTTTTAGAAATCACGTTCGAGTAAATTAAGTAGTTAGCATGTTTAGAAAATGGTAAAGTTTTTATTACTGCATTATGTGATGATGCACACAGTTGAAATATCGCTGTTGGAATTGGTTACTTGGAGTAATAAACGGTACGTTACATAAAGACTCAGTACTATGCTTTGTTGTTTCTGTTGTTTAATTCTCATATGCATACATGTGCTCATGCTTATTTGTAATTGTATTGTTGTGTTTGGTTATGTACACACAATTTTATATCTACCTTATTATTAAAAACAAAGATTCTATCCTTTTCAACCAGTAGAAATAAATACAAATTTCCAACACATGTTATAGAAAAATGTATGAACAAATATGTTCTCTAGATGTAAAAGTCCAAACAAGTATACAAAGACTTAAAGAAAATGATAACCGATTGTGCGAAGGCTTTCTCACAGAATATGAATGTCTTAACACCTTCAAAGAGATGGATACAAATTAAAGTTTTGTTCAGAAAGCAGAATTTTACAAAGTATGTTTGGATGGAATCAAAACATAGACTAACTATATAAACTATTCATTGGCAAATGGACAATTTATTCAACTTCAACAACAAAGTATTCTTACACTTATTCCAAATCCAGGAACAAATCTGGATGCACTTGATAACCAGAGATCTTGGAGTTTATTAAATATTGATTATTAAATAGCGACAAAATCATTAGCAAAAAGAATGAACACAGTTATTTCATTTTTTTTTTAAATCAAGACAAACTGGATTCATAAAAAGCAAGTTTATTGGCGAAAACGTACTCACAATTTTCAAATCTATACATTTTCTAAACAACAATAACAAGCCAGGCCTACTTTTCTTTGCATATTATGAAAAGAGCATTCGACAATCTAGAACATGACTTCATCTTATAAATTCTCAACTAATTTAATTTTGGACCTGAACTCATACGGTGGATTTAATTATTTTACACGGACCTAATTACCATAATAATTAATAACGGACATTATTATGAACCGCATTCTATTCAAAGAGAAGTAAAACAATGCTGCTTATTGTCAACAAAATGAAGATATAAAATACATTAAAATAAAAGAACAAGAAATAAAGAAAACACATTTTGCAGATGATACAACATATTTGACAGATGGAACAAAACGTCGTTTTCATCACTGATGAATGCTTTTCGATACTTCAGTGAAATATTTGGACTTTAAACTAATACACAAAAATCCATCGTAATGCGCGTTGGTTTAGTAAAAAAATACTCAAATGTAATTAAACAAATACAAACATTTTCTTGGACCTCTGAAGAAGCCAAAACACTTGCTTTTTACTTTCATTAGGAAAATCTCGATATAGAAAAAACTTTCAACCAAAATTTAGCCTTTAAAAATTGGTTAAAACAGTAGCAGCATAGACAATTGACACTTCTCGGAAGTCACTTCTGTCAAAAAATTGCCCTATCAAAAAATATGAGCACTCCCCATCTCTAATTTCTTTATACTACAACAATAAATAAATATATATTCCAATTTGTTTGCGATTGTTTACCCAAAAAAAACAAAAAGAACAGCCCATGTTAAACCAATAGATCGGTGAGGGCTTAAACTCATCGATATTACTGCTCGCATGTATTCAAATAATGCCAGTTTGGTAAAAGATAAACAGACATAAACAATACAAGGCAGTGGAAAATATTCTATCGAAATGAACTGATTTTGGTGGATATCTTGTCTTTAATGACAAAGATATTTTTTTTCCTTTTAAATATGTATTCCTCCGATATGTCCTATGTTCATGGTGCAAGATTAAATCACATAAAAATAAATTCTTAGAACATTTATTTGTTATTAGGTAAAAAAAGCTTATTATATATTTGAAGCTTTAACAATCTTTATGAAGTACCCTCAACAGATTATCTTAAATATTACACACTAATCAAGAGTATACCAATAAATTAAAAAATAACTGTATGGAGTTTGTCAATTTCAATAATTACACATTACTTGAAAAGATACAAAAACAGTGAGTCAATACTTTTATAATCTACAACAAACTTTAGACGACAATAAAACCAAACAAGAAAGGAAATGGGAATACATAATACCCTCCTATGCACACAGTTTTGACTGGAAACATGCTTTTTATAACACCATTCAAAGTCACTCTAGATAATAATTTACGAAATTATAAATACAATATGCTGCAATTCATTTTATCCAACAATTCATAATTGTATAAATGTAATTTAACAGCTTCAAGTCGCTGCATATTTTGCCCCAACTTTATAAAACAATTATACATGTTTTATATGAATGTAATTCTTAACAACCCATATGGCGGGAGCTAATATGGTTTATAAACAGTAAGAATTACGTATTGATATAAATGTAAAAGAAATTGTAGTTGGTACTCAAAAAGGAGGCCTTAATAATCAAATAATAAACTATATAATTATTCTGATGAAGTCGTACATTTTCACAACCAAATCAAATGCCGAAAAGCCAAATATCGAAACTTTAAAAAGTTCTCCAAGAATGAAAAATATATTAGAAAAGGACATTGCATTTGAAAGAGACAAAATTGATCAATATAATAAAAATGGCACAATTTTGCAATACTTCTTTAAAGAATCTTGCCTATATGCTCTTTATCTTAGGATGTTTTTTTATCACTCCCTCATCATCTTATATCTACCAAAAACTATAGCGTAATTTACGCGCACAGAGGTTTTTCCTCATGTAGTCAAACATCACATGTCTTTTGAATAACACTTTTTTATTTATCAATTCTCCCTCTCCCGTACTATTTAACTAATCATTTCCCCATCCTTTCATTCTTTACAAAATTACTATATAATCGTCTCACACATTTATTATCTGCATGGTAACAATTTGAAGCATAAGCATCTAAATGTTAAAGCAAAGACCAATATTATTATTAGTATATACCTAAATAACGTTTAAGTAATTTATAGTGAATATATTTGATACTTCGATACATTTAACTGCTCGATATTGAGATGTATGTTGACAATTAATATAAAACAAGAAATGAACACGAAGTACATATGATTTATCACCATAAAGATTTTCTATCAGGTTTAAAAAAAATTCAGGGTCTACAATTAGTCTATTCAGTTGCACGCAATGTTTTTTCTAATAATGAAGAGCTCATAGACTTTGGTCTGACCAGCCCTTACATAAATAGTCTTAGATGTTAAAATATTACTATTTGACCAATGTTTGCAAGCTGATACACACCATATAAATGATGGTAATAGATATAACCATGTGACAATGTTCTGTTTACAGTTTGAGAGGTGTTTTCTAGCCGAATATTGCACAACCATGCAGTGCATCAAGATGATGTAAGAAGAGTATGCTGGTATGTCATCGGCTGCCATGGTAGACCAAGAGCCGAGGTTCAATGCAATGTTGGACGAGATAATGTCCAGGAAAACGATACAAGACATATTTGGTGAAAACAAAGTGTCCTTGATCTGCTTTGATGGTCAGTTGTTACATTATATTATTATACTCGTATGTGTGTGTTAGTGTTTTGTTTTTCGAAGGGATAGCCATGCGTTTAATATACACATCATATCATATAAGGAAAGTTTGAGTTACGAAAATGTTTTAATTGGAGGAAATAATAGCGGAAATGTGTTCCTTATATTATGTTTAGTTCGGGTCTAACACTGTATTTTATCTGAGCGATTGTCAAAACCTATACACTATAGATCTTCCACGTTTAAATAGTATTTATATTTATTTATACGAGTTGTAACGTTCTTTTTATATGTATTATTATCCATAAGCAAGCAATTCATGAAAAGGCAAATAAGGACCCATCTTCCTCGCCTTCTCATGTTTTTGAAATGGGATTTTTCTCTACTATATCACCATTCACGTTAACATTTACATTTATGTAAATATCTAAAGTGTTAGGGCTTAAATGAAAAACTAGCACAAGGTAACACTTATTTCTCTTCAGACCATGTTCCTGAAGTTCAGTTATTCTGATTGTTTTCTTTAATGCACTGGACGCAATTGGATGAAGTCAGACAAACTTTCTCTCATGTTCTTTAAGCAGCGAATCAAGTTTTGAAGAAAAAATGTGTCTTTGATGCAAATACCGATCTGACATTTCTGAATGCACCAATTTGAGTCTAGTAAACAGTGAATTTATAGTGTAACGTTTTAAGGTTATATTTCAGATATACCTTGTATAGATATCATGGAGGATAATTGCAATGCAATAACGTTCGCATACTTAATTATTTTTTCTCTTTAAACCGTATGTCAAGGGATTTGCACCCATTTCATAAAAACAATTTATTAGGCGAGGGATATTAATTCAACGAATTGTTTTTTAAAAATTATTTCGATTTAAATATTTTGCTTGTGGATACTACACCTCATGCATAAAATGTATAACATGGATTGTTGTTACAGGAACATACAATTGTGAAACATTTTGAACCACAAAAAATGTAATAAATATTACAAACATCAAGATTATAGTAGCTGAAGTACTTTTTATTTGTTGCAGGATCCCGATTTAAGTTTTCACTTATCTATGCGACCATAACAACATACATTTTGGTCTGACGAACAAACTGAAATACTGTTCATAATTTCCATATAAATATCTATTCACAAACCGAATTGCATATACCTAGCTTAACTGCTTTTTGAGTGGTTGCAGGATCAAGCGTTTTTCGAACGATCAGACAGAAAGTGAAACCGATAGGGGACTAATAATCTAGATGTCGATCGCAAAAATAGCTATATACACAAGGGTCGGCATCTTATCGTCGATGACCACTGTCTCTGACTATTTAAATAACACCATTTGGAGGCCTTTTGACTCATTGATTGGCTACTACGATAAATCCATAGTTCTCCATATTAGGTTGCCCAAGGCCGTATTGGAAGGAGATTTTAATAGAAACTGAGTTCTATCAATGTTTATGTTTTTGTGTGTTTTTTTTTTTACAAACATTGCTTATATGTTAAACCAGTTTTGAGAATCAGCCGTATATTTACGAAGTTTAACGAACGGAATAATACAGGTCACTACGTATTTGTGTTTACTTGAATGTTTACTTGAATTTCAGTCATATCGATTCGGTAAGTTAGCATACTCACACTTGTCCGTACGGTAGTTGAATGATACTATGTCGTTGCAGTGCATTTGAACAAACGAGTTTAAAATTACACTAACTATTCATCGAATTACAACAATTGAGATCAAATTATGACAGTAACACCTCTCCATTTAAGATATTCCTTGCGTCCAATATGTAATTATACGCATTTGTGAAGATGAAAACCTATAAACATATTAATAAAAGAACGTTAATGTTATAGAGGAAGATTCATGCAATATATTTTAAGCGTTATGAAGAATGTCGCCACCATGAAAACATTAAAGAACTACACAAAATACCAACAAGAACGATTAAAACTGCAATGATACGACACTTATAACAGTTGTCGCCCGTTTTGGTCTATCTGACGGGTTACTTTGTTGTTCTGGTATGTTGTCGTGTTGTGACTTTCAAACAGGCTCAAACGCCATTACGAGACAACACCAAATATACCTGCCAGAATGGATCAAAGAACGCCAATACGATAATCATGGTAATTTTAGACGTTCCTTTTGTTCTTGGTTGGTATTTTTGTTGGCGATTTTCAAACTACACAATAATACAAGAGAACATTAAATGTATTTCCGCTAAAACGACAAAAAGGTTGACAATACGACAATCATTACTTGTTTCGCCTGTGTGTCGTTCTGGCGCCTTCTCATGTTTGCGAACTTCAAACTAACAAACACGCCAGAACGATATAACTTAAATAAGCTTCCATACATAGCCTACATAACATAAATGCATAACACATATATATTTAAATGAATATATATACTATGTTATTGCCAGATAAACGGGGTGTGTATGTATACGATTTATGGGGTGTCAAAACCCCAAAAATGTGGGAATTTACATCGCTCTTTTAAAACATTCTTTAATGATGGTATGTTCAACTGAAGAAGACCATACACTGATATTTTTACATTGGTGAATCATGTTTAACGAAAATCTTGTGCATGCTCTTCTTTGATCTTAATCATTAATACGTTTCTGGATACGCATTTAACACTTGTTGATTGCGTATAGGCAGATAACAAACGTAAGCAAGTAATCAACCTATTAATAAAGAGACGATAGTTTTTTCATTGATACGTTTTAATATTCGAGTATCGTTATTATAATTCATATTGGGCCGACATCATGTTAAAAATAATGTGAATAGTGCGTTACTGCCATGTAAACCTTTGTCATTTACTATTAAGTAAATTCAAATATCTTCATTTACATAAGGCCTGCTGTAAGTGACAATGTGGTTTTGGTTTTAAGGGGCACTATGGTTATCTACAATGCGGGGAGCTTCACGTTGGTCACGGGCGAAAACTGTATTTAAAATAAAGTGAGAACATAAGTATAATGTATCAATGTAATAAGCAGTATAACCTTACTGGGAAAGACAATATAAAAGGTTTTATAATTACATTTCCATTGCGTTCGTTGCCGTATCGGCTTCAAATATCGCATAAAGCTAAAGGCTTATTTTTTCTAAATGTGTAACACTACACCTGGTCGCAATATTGATGGCAGATTTTCAAACACAAAGAAAAATGACGCCGTTTGGACAAAACTTATATGATAATTGCCTGTTAACGAAATAACTTACATCATTCAACAAGTCAGCACTTTCTTTATGGTATGACACATTCTTCTAAAAAATAATTATGGTGGATTTCAAAAATATGTTTACTTTTATGCCAGATGCATACAACGAGAAACGTATTTTATCATCATTTTTTGCATGTTATATTAGTTTCTTATAGCAACTTTATCGTTTAATAGTACGTTGAAAATTAACGTTACTCATGTGTGTTTATCCATTAAATTTCAGTTGGCATGCTTAATCTGCGTATTTTTGGAAATAGAAGGTTTTCACCCAACCCTTTGCGCAGTCTTTTTTAATATCTGCATTTTGTATCAAATAATCAAGGACGCGGTTTATTATCAACCCGCTCTCACTGTTAAACCATGTATGCATACGTTAAAATGATATTTGCCTTCTTCTCAGATAATTGATTTTTTTACTTATTCTAGTATGTCTAGAATATTCATATATAGTGCAGGACTAGGTCTGAAGTCCCGTTCGCAAAATTGGGTTGAGAGATTTTCTCACTTGATGTGAGTTAATAAGTCCTTATACATGATAAATCACCGAGGTGCTTGTCCGTCACACTGCCAGGAGCCTCAAAATACCAAAATCCAATATGGCCGTCGACGGTCATGTTTAAAAAGACAAAAATATTGCCTTTTGGAGTAAAATCAAATGTTTTATCTCTAAATTATGTATTGTTTTGGTAAGAACTCAGTTATGAGAGGTCTAGTTAAATTTGGAGAATAATTGATCTGGAAAGGTCAAGTACAAGGTCATATGATACATCAACGACCTTGAGTTGACATTGGACAGTAAAAGCCAGTGTATAAACTTTAATGTGACAAATTTTGACGTAATGAATTCAATTAAAACATTGTTGTGCATGTTTTACGTAATATTGGCACATTCAGATAATTTACGCATGTTTTACTCACAGACAAGTGACTAGTAATTTTAAAATTTTTACATTTGGTGGAAAAATACTACAGTGAGCAGGACTGGAACCCAAATGTAGATGGTATGAAAATGTGATAATCGACCAAACCCCTTACCAAGCAAACCCGTGATATTTGTATAACGTTGGCCCAAAGTCAAACCGATGTAACATCTATTTGATGTCGCGAATACTTTGAGCCAATGTCATGTGTTGATTGGGTAATCACTGAGTCATCCCCAGTCCTAGGGACAGGCTAACGAGATTACACCTTATTTCATATGTCATTATAGAAAAAACGCACACAACTCATCAACATGAAATCATTCTCATTTTAAAAGGTTTAAAAATACCTTGTTTCACATAGATTACATACAGTTCCAAAGTTAGACATTTCAAGTCAGGTTTCCACAAAGTGAATTGTCCATTTTACCATGACCAAATGTGATGCAAAACCCCCCAGCAGCACGGCACGGACAACCTCGAGTATCGCGCTTTCCTGTACACTTGCAGCCGTGTCTCGGGCCCATCACTATTTATAAGCAGTTTACATGCCCTATGTAGGCAATCAAGTCCAGCACTAACACTGGTATAGTCCTCTAGTCGGAGATGGTCAAATGTTTCCGCAGTTGTCGTCGATCTTTCCCCTGCTCAGACGCGTACCAGATACTTTTCTGCTAATGCTTCATCCTGCTCTGACAAGGTATCTGTCTCTCCAAAATTCATTAAAAACTGTACCGGATCAGATGTCACAGCTGCATGCTTGGTTCCCACTTTACTCATGCAGTCGTCGTCTGTCAATATGTGAGCCTTTATCATTGTCTTTGCCAGTGGTGTCCCAAGCCGAGAAATTGCCTGATGCAACGGAAGCTTTCGGCGCTTCTTACCTGTACAATACTGCTGCCATATTTCTTTCATACCGAGTGTCTGAAAATATAGAGTTAAGTAAAGCAATAATGCAAAGCTGTCGGTGATACGAGCAGCCCACTCAACATGAGCCACTACCCTGACATCGGCCTCCTCAATCAAGTTTAACAGTTCAGGAATGACTTCATTTCCAAACTTAATTGCTGGAAGAGCTTCATTGTCAGAGACAACTGAACTTGCAATGATAGGGTTGGCACAGACGTCATTGCACACTATATCACATACCAATAGTTGAAGATTACGCTTATTTTCCTCGGATGACCAGAATTTATTAAGTTGTTGTGGGATTGGTGTGTCTCTGCCCGTGTCAATAATTGCAATACCTGTTGCTTCATCTCCGCGCCACAACCGTTCACCATCCTTTAAAGACATTTCAATGTATGAGTCTAATACAAGATGAATGTACTCTGGCCCCTCAGATTGACGCTGAGTTGATGACAGCATTGTTTGCACCACCCAGAGTGGAAAATTGTGCACGTGGCATCTGTCGCATCTTAGATATGAAGTCCAAGATGACATGAGTGGGAAGAAGAGATTCCCGACTCCATTTACTGATGTTCAGTCTAGATTCAATCTTCCAAATAAGTTTTGACTTATTAACATGGGATGGGAGGTCACCATCAATGAATGGAGATGAAGAAATCAAATCATGGGATAATATTTGCTTGAGGGACATGCCTCGTTCCTTTGCAATGTCCATGCTCCTCTGTGCATCTGCCATATCGTTGGATGACTGGGTTTTCTGTTCCTTAAGAATAGCTTTTGATGTCAATAATGACTGTTTAAGATGGTCAGTGAAGCTTTCTTTTTTAAATGGTGGAACTGATTTTTTTTTTCTCAACTATTCTATCCTGCCTGTATGCGCGGTAAACCCGTTCACCATTTTCAATACATTAATGGTTTGAGAAGCCGTACAGCAACCTCTTTGTCAACAGCCAGTTTTGTCAGTAAATTGTGTAGTGGACAGGAACATTGACCGTCACTTTGTATGGGTTCTGACGTTCCAGCACATAGTCCAATAACATTTAAACATTGTGGTTGAACGAGTGTCGACGAGTGGCGCTCAGCAAATGCTAAAGATGACATTTTGTGTGATCCATCGGCTTGTTGGTGGTAAGAAGATTGAGGAGGCTGGTGATGGACCCTACCTCATGGAACAAAAGCTTAAATTCTGCTACTGCACCAGCATTGCGTGTCTCTCCTACAACATAGTGACCTCCTGGACCCTTTGATACTCTCTGAATAGTCTGCTCAACCTTCACATTACCTGCAACACTGCAAAACCAGCCTGGGCGGTTCCGAACAACCTATTGACCAATGGAAAAGCGCCGATAAAGCTCAAGATGTGTGAACTCCATTACCTTTATTTGTTCAAGGTACCATGAACCAACCGTAACGCAAGAAGTTAATGCAATCACATTCAGCAAATATTTGCATGGAATCTTCAATGGTAGCTACATGCAGATTCCAGTTACCTTCTCTGTCAGAGACTACCGCATTTTTGACGATGGACACTAACTGCAACAAAACACCAAAGACTTGGCAAAGCTCAGACTTAGCCTCACATTCTTTCTGAACTCAAGAAAGTCTCGATGCAATTGCTCCATCTTCCCGTTAATAACTTCAAACTGCTCTGGACAGCGTTCATAGGCAACAAGCATGTTTTGCAGTTCCTTCATCTGCTCCAGGACTTGGTATGTAGCCTCGTCCTTATGTGTCAAAAAACCTCGCCACTCCAGTTTATGAATTAAGTTTTCCACCATCAGCATACCAGTAAGGGGCCCGTACATAATGGCTGCCGTTCATCAATGTCTCTATCACACCTGGTCCAAACACCCCACATTCGATCAATGCGTCATCTAGGCCAGAGCCTCGCAGAAGTTTGCTCTGACGCCTAAGCAGAACACGGGTCCAATGGAAAGGGCCCATACAAAGAAAGAGGTCGCTGAACTTGTTCATCTCGTATAGGAAAATGTCTGCTGCAAGAGCAAAAACACCCTCATCACACCATATTGTCAGCGATTTCTGATTTAACTGTCTTCGCACACTCTGAAAATTAGTGAGGCAATGTCTGACTGTAGCACGCTCAGTGATGGGTCTTGGTAAAACAGGTAGGAAGCCAACACGCATAATCGGCACCACAGCAGAAGAAACAATCAATGAACGGCGGCCCAGATATGAGGATTTTCTATTTCTGAACTATTGCGCAGAACACTTATAGTGAATTCACGCTCTGTGGCTACATGCTGGGCAGTTTGTATATCAAGCAACGTAGCCTGCTTAGTTTCAGGATGCAGCAACATATCTTGTGATAAGGCTGGTCTAACTATTGGCTTGATATAGGCAGGTACCTCTTGACATGGTAGCTTTGTCTTTAGAATTGGATGTGCACGGCTTATTTCTGTATTGGACACTGGGGGTTTGGAAAGAGGCCTTTTCACTGTGGCATCTTGAAATACCACAAGGGCAGCATAATGTGAACCTTCGGTACCAGATATTGATGATTTGTCAGCATAGTCCGAGTTGTCCATTCCAGCCATAATCTAGTCCTCTTTGGTGAAAGTACTTGGTATTGGGGTTTCTCCATCCTATGAGCATTTCACGGCATAGCTAGCAAGAAGACTTTGGGAAGATCTGATGGTTTGATAACTTGAGCACCAATTCTGTTGAAAGCAGTAAGCAGGCTCCTGCTGCGATCTCTTTCATAAATTTCGTGGCCAAGCATCATATGCACTGGTGTTCGCGTCAATCCACTATGCCAGATTACAAAAGCATCTGCAATAGGCAGTGTAGCTATGTACTCTTATGGTCTCTCAACCAGGTTTCTGTTTGTTCTTGTGGAGGAGGATTTGCCTGTGTTGGTAAAGGACCATGTAATAACTGTTCCTTTGCCTCCTTATATACCTCATCTTTAAGAGGCTGTAGAAGCTCCTCAATGTCATGTACACTGCTTTGAAAAAGCTTGGACCTTAAAAAGAGCTGACAAAAACGTGAGAAGCGGTCCTGGCATTCTTGTTCTTTCCCATGAATACTTGAGGTCAGTACTGTCGCACAAAATCTTGTAGGCAAAAATCAACGTCCTTGAGAAGTTTTCTTAACTGGGCACTAGCTGCCTGCATAATGTCCTGATTCTTCAGTTTGACCACTATGTCACCAGCGCGTATATCAGATGTAAAAATGATGTCAGATTCGTTGACCCCACTATTGGTCGATATTGTGACCGAATGTCCATAATGACTGATATTCAGCTGCTTCATATCACGGTTAAGGAATGTACTTGTAAGCACTTCACCTTCTTCTAGGTAGATCTTAAGACATGTGTTGTGGCAGTATAGGTCTGCAGAGATGACTGACTTTATACATTCCTCTTGGTTGTTGCTCAGACGATCAGCCACTCTTGTGAAAACTTCATCCTGGAAGTGTCTTGCAGCGTTGACAAATTTCTCAGCACTACCATAATACATAGCATAAAATTAAATGATTATCAATAAAGAGGAATGTTTCTTTTGCTTCTTTTTATAGATTTCAATAATAATACCATATGCAGATAAACATTTGACAATTTAAAACTGCATAAATAAGCGTCAAATTTGAGTAAAATTGAATCTGTCAATTCAGCAAATCAACGAATCAACGAATCAAAGGACTGAGCGGTATTAATGACAAAATGACCTTGTACATGCCATTTCAAGGTCATTCTGTCTTTGAAAAGATACATTGATACCACAAATTTATCCTACACACTATATTTAGTCAGTATATATGTTTATTATAAATGTATTATGTTGTTACGGTAAATAAAAGTAAAAATTGTATTATGTCAATGGCGGCCATTTTTGAATCGATAATAGCAAAAACGTGGCATGTTTCCAGACAAGCACCTCGGTTTTTTTGCATGTCTACAAAGCCATAAACTCAATTCCACTGAGAAACGGCCTCAACTACATTTTAGAAACGGGTCCACATATCAAGTACAGGACTAATATTCAAATCGGCGCATTTTGAAGTCGTTGGAGCATACAAGTAACGCATGAACACAAAAGAACGGTCACTAAACAGGCGCTGGCATGATTAATGCATCAATTCATAACGTACATGCAATTTTTAAACGTTATTTATACATATGGATTATGTGGAGCGTATCATTTTAAATCTTCTGATTAATCATTTATTTGACAATTTATAGTAAAAGTAAATCACCATTTAGATTTATATCAATATAAGAATTTTTAAAATTTCGGTGCGATAATTAAGTTTTAAAGACGTGAGCCTAGTTATATGATTTATTACATAAACCGTTTGTGATTAAAATACTAATCATTTTGTTAACCAGCTATCCATTTATAACATGGATTTAATTAATTCTTACTGTCTATTTTCTGTATACATGTATTTAAATTTTCTATCGCCACTTACAAAAAGTACTTTTTATTGGGTATAAGTACAGCTTTAACATGATATCTATTATTTAACAGCACAGAGTCCCGTCCACTGTGGATATTCATTTTCTGTGGTGTTTTAAACTGTATAAGTACTTTAGTGGAATAAAAGGAGAAAGCAGTTAGCGACAAACACTTATTCAGAGTCCAGTACTCAAATTAATTTCTACCAAATGTTATATTATTTTGTTTGTTAAAATATAAATACAGTTTGGACAGATCCTTTTGGACCGATCCTTTCCGATCTTTTTTTACATAGTTCATATATGTTGTTTTTTTGTTTAATGGTTTCTTGTATGTGAACTTCTTATCGTCACCAGCGAAAACGTACAACCACGTCAAGATTGTTCACTGTTACCCAATCCCGCCCCGCCACCCCCACACAGAAATTGCCTTGCCACTTTTCCAAGTAAATACTCATTTTATGTTTTTAAGATTACATTGGCATATGTTTACTTGAACGATTTAACGCGCCATGTAGTGTTTATGCGTTTTTATACAACTGTTATTAGTATTCTATGAGAGTAAAATGGTGAAGTTCGCTCTCAAAACATATTTAACATAAAGCCTTTGTGTATAGACCACTTATTTTGAAGCAAACGTCAAGTATGATTTCTTTTTCACACTTATAAATATTTGGCAATGCCATTTATAAGCATGTAAACATAAAAGCGACTTAATGTATTCTTGAAAACGCAACAAAACATAAAAGAACGTGATCTGTGTTGCATAAGATTGACTGCGATCTCCAACATTCGTAAATATTCAATAATATTTGCCGCACTTTGTTAAGATATCTTGCGATCTGATACGGTTTTATACGATGCTTCTGAAAAATAATTTAATGTTAATAGGGGTTTAGCATTATTTATATGAACAGTTCAAAAATGATCCACGGTTAAGATTTACTTAAAAATGTGATAATGACAGTTAAGATCTGAAATAATCACGATCACGATCAGGTCCCGACGAAGACACCGATCGCAGACTTACCACCAATAATTATCCTTGGACAAGCGTTCGCGTAGAAGTTTGCATCGTTGCCCATACTAATTTATAAACAGATGTATAAATAAATGTCTTTTTTCCAAGTAATTATGCAACATATCAAAGCAAATCAAAAAGCAACTATTTTCACTTGTGTCATATTGCGTCTGCAAAAATACGGTCAGCAACAACAACAGTTCAAGAGATATACATGCGCGGAATAAAAGGGTATTTAAGATTATATGCAGCCTTTACATTTCTTTACATTAAATGGTATGTTGTCACTGAACTTGGCAAAGTCAATTATCTGCCAAAGCATGATATCATTTATAACTTGTATTGACTGTTATACCTTTAAATGTATTTTACTATAACACAATATCGTAATGAATGAAAAGGTCGAACTTAAAATGAATAAGTAATAAAAATATACCCTAGTCACTGTCACTACCAACGTAATAAACATTATTAAAGTATATTACAAACCATGATTATATAAACACATAAATTATTGACAGTTATACCTTTATATTTATTTTACTATAAAACAATATCGTAATGAATTAAAAGGTCGAATTTAATAGGAATATGTTACAAAAATATACCCTAATCACTGTTACTGCGAACGTAATAAACATTATTAAACTATATTACAAACCATGATCATATATACACATACATGTTAGTCAGTAAATTTGGAATATACCTGTTCAATAAAAGTTTAAATGCTACGTTTTTGGCCTGGGGCGAAGCCCTAAGGCCATAGTAATGATACAAATTTCTGAGACAGTCATGATACAAATTTCTGAGACAGTCAGAATTGGCTGGCTGCCAAAACATCCACGAATGAATGAATTCCTAAAAGTCCGATTTACCACTTGGCGGTCATTCATGCGCAATCAAAGAAGAGGGACCTATACAAACAAATAGGTCCCTGCAAAGAAATTCTTCGCAGATCTCAATAACCCGCATTGTAAATACAGAACATCACTATATAACATGACAGTGTCATAAAACGTGTAAAAAAATATTATTGAAGCAAAATTGCTAAGCATTGGGTACGACATAGTTTTTATTATGGTTTGCATATTCATGCGAGAATAAGTTCCTCACTTGACGGTCTAGGCCGAAAATATACGGGTGTCTACGGAGACAGTAACACGAATTTTTTCTGATACATTTTTTAAAGTATTAGCACTCTAATGAACTTCGTGCAATATCGCCTTCGTTCGTACATATTCGTCACTCCGAACGTTATCCGGGAATGTGCGGAAAACTACGAATATTCTATAAATACGCTATGAAATACTAAGTGTAGGATCCGTTAGCTAAATACAATGACAACAAATATGGCCGACATTGTACCTGACAGATTGAGTCGTTTTAAGAAGAACCAATTTGCTATATTGAAAGAGAAAGATTAATAAAAGTGTTATTATTGTTCATATAAATGTGACTGGAGTTAATGATAAACGTCAACTTATGCATGGCATTGTTGATATTTATGAAGAAAACGATTCCTGGAAATAAGAATGTCAAACGCTTGAAAATTTTAACCACTGTGAATAAGAATAACGTTTAGAACCCGTGTCACTTACAAAATTTAATATTGTTGGTGAGCAGTAAAAGGGGATATAGTGGATTTATGTTTGTGTGATGACTGTAACTATGTGAACGGGTTATCGTACGGCAAACCCCATCACGTAAAGAAGAGTCTTCAACTTTTCAATAAAGGAATGCCTTGTTTTGCTATCCACACAAAGCTCGGAACAGGAAGGTACATGGATTATGCAATATTTTTTTTCAAGTATAACAGTTTCATTATTCATAATTGGAGTAAAGTAGATTTTGTAGGAAAAGTGCACCCTGTCACAGGGGGTGGATCGTACGCAAGTAACTGGCGTGGCGTAAGTGAGAAAAATAGTAACTGGTGTTCAAAATGGCGGTTAATGGGTGAATTGTGAATGTTTTCGTCGGAATTTTTGAAAGGTTTGTACATTTACCATATTTATTCGACATTGTCCTTACGCGCAAGATGATCTACTGATATTCATTTAACCTCGATATAAATCCTGTAGATGCATTATTAATATTAAACAAGTTATTGAAGACTTTATACGCAAATACCTCATTGTTTACGATTAACACGGTTAATTTTATGTGCATTTTGAAACCATATATAAGGATTTCTCAGCAGTTTTCATGGAAAGGTGGACTCAATAACCATTATAGTTTACCTTGTATAAGCACCAGGATGCTTCCAAAAGGCAATCGCAATATATGCATCAAAATTTGAAAATTAAACCCCATTTCAATAACTGGTGAGCACCGTACCCCCACTTTCAGTAACTGGTGTTTATTCAATAGTCAGAGAACACAGAAAAAAGAAAACATAATAATATTTATGTTATTACAGATGGAATCGTCCAACGGAGATCAAATTCAATGTGAAGTGTGCGGTGTTGTATTATCATGTGCATACTCTTTAAAGCGGCGCATGCAGATTCATAGTGATTCCACATACGAGTGAGATTTTCCAGAGTGCGGAAAAACATTCAAGTGTAAAAAAATCTCTGCAGCGTCACACCCGTTCCCACACCGATGGTCCAAAAGTCTGTAGTCAGTGTGGGAAGGAGTTCACAACGACGTATTGGCTTAACAAGCATGAAAATGAGATTTACCGAGGCAAAGCATCGAAGTATTCATGGACAGTGTGTGCGAAGCATTGTCAGTCAGGATACGCACTTCAACAACATTTGAGTTGACATTCGGATGAAAAAATACACCCGTGAAGTATGTTCGAAGTCATACAAAACCCCATTAATTCTTCGAATACACAAATGCAGCCCTCCGGACGATGGAAAAGGAAAGCATGCCTGTGCAACATGCACCAAAACATTTAAGACAATGAGTCTGTTGAAACAGCACATGAATAAGCACGATGCTCCCAAATTTTCTTGCCACGTCTGTGGAAAAATGTTCAAATGGAAGCATGGCATGAACAATCATATTAAGCAATGTTGTGTGGAAATTAATCAAGAGTAATTATAACACCCTTTCTTGTAAAACTACAATGTTTGCCACTGTTTCCCTGTTTATTATTTCATTGTTTGAATTACTTGTTTTTAAGTTGAGTTCCATTTTTTGCTTAACTTACAAAATTCCTATTCAAACCAAAAATCACAATATTTCCTTTAATTTGAGCTTTATCGTCGTTTTAATGTTAGTAATCAGGAAATCTACACTGACAGTCTTTTTGAAGTTATTTTTCTCGAATGTTTTGAAACTTATAGGCTTTCATCCGTTCTGTTATAAATAGGATAGGAAAAATAGATTTTAATAATTAAGTTATCACAGTTGATTTTTTAAAAGTTTTTTGTTTACAAGCTGTATGTTCTATATTACGAGTAGACATTCTGAAACTGAGTGTTTGTTTTTGTATACACTTAGTTGTTTTTGTTCTTATTTCCCAATATGTACATTCCAATAATATGCGATTTTGTAAATTTTTCACAAGGACACATAGATAATCAAAAAATATGTATACATTGTGTTCGGATTTCGGCATTTTCATTGTTAATATATTTAAAAATATTTTGTGGTGGAATTCATGGAAAGATTTTATATAGTATGGGTTTTGGTGCTAGTTAAGTTTCGTATAAGTGACATAAACCATACATTAATAGCGTCATATACTTTTCTAGTCGTTTAAAGTTGGCATGGAGTCTGAGTGTGTTCACATTTTATTGTGATAAATATCCCCCCATTCCGAACCGCTGTGATTGTCATTACAAATAGTAATGTGATTTTATGTTTCATTATTATTACATTCGTAAACAGTAACACAGTGTGTGTTAATACCGTGAGTCGTGTGCTGAGAAAACTGGGCATAATGCATGTGCGTAAAGTGTCCCAGATTAGCCTGTGCAGTCCGCACTACTAATCAGGAACGACACTTTCCGCCTAAATTGAATTTTTCCTAAGAAGAGACTTTATTTAAAAGAAAAATGTCATAAAAGCGGGAAGTGTCGTCCCTGATAAGCTTGTGCGGACTGCATAGGCTAATCTGTGACGACACTTTACGCAGAAGTATTATGTCGAGTTTTCTCAGAACGCGGCTCCCGTGTTTCTAGTCAATTTACATTTATTTGAATTTATTTTTAATCATTATTTAAATGTTAATAAACGTAACAATAAATAAAGTACATTCTAGTATGTCTTATTTGTATGGAACAGATCATGCGTATTATATGATACAGATTCGAGCATTCATGTAAACGTGAACAGTTTTACCAGCAATGCAATTTATTCAGGAAAAAACGTTAATATTTATAGTTTGCTGTACGTGTCCCGCGGATTTAAGCTACAAAACGGGTAAAACAACTTTAACCGTGTCACAAAAAAATTAGTTACTATTAATCTCATTCTGATCAAAATTCCGCGAACACTTTAAATAAGAAAACACGGCCTCGTTGAATCTTGTTATTTGTCTATCATGCACATTATCTGACAAAGCTTTTGCATGATTTCCGGGAGACAAATATTGTTCCCACATATCCGTTGCATTACTTATTCTTTGCTTATACAAAATCGTTTAGTTATGATTAAAACAACATTGTTAATACGAATCCCTTTTTAATGTCAAAGTCACTTTAAATCAGCTATTATAAAAAGAACATTATTTGTTTTATTTAGAGTTCTTTTAAATCATTAGATGGAATGCCATGTCTTAAAGAAGGAAGTATTTTTTATTCATTAACGTTGAAGTGTTCCCGAATCGACTATACGCCTTTCGGAATTCCACCGAGGTTGCTTATCTATGGCAAGCGAAATGCACATTAATTCCTTAAACCACGGTTTAACAGTTAACTATATAGTTAAGAGACTTTGAACCCGGGTTCAAAGTGCCGTTTGCACATTAAATCCTTAAACCCGAGTTCAAGAGTTTGAACCGCAGTTCAAAGTGTGTCTAAAAATAGATACAAATCTGTTATATGAGACGACCAATTAGCGGAGCTTAAACCACAATTAGCTATATATAGAAGGTAATTGCCGCGATTTCATTGGTCCTCTCTTGACTATAGGGTTAAGAGACTTTAAACTGCGGTTCAAAGTGTTAAACTGCGGTTAAGAGGCGCGGAATGCACATTAATTATTTAACAGTTAATTATATAGTTAAGAAATTTTGAACCCGAGTTCAAAGTGCCGTTTGCACATTAATTCCTTAAACCCGAGTTCAAGAGTGTAAACTGCGGTTCAAAGTCTTAAACTGGGGTTAACAAGCGCGGAATGTACATTTATTATCTAACTGTTGAATATATACAGTAAAAATACTAAAATGAAAGTTTTGACACACCATGCGAATGTCCTATCAAGTAAAGGTTACGATTAACCAAAACGAAGTGTAATATAACTTATTTCAATGGGTTTTATGCGATGCGAGTGTTCACAAAACACCGGTTTACCTTGAAAATGACATGGGACGATGATGGGTAAAAAACAATCTCGTCGAATAACATTTCTCAATTATCAACGAGTTTAAGCCGTTGACACTGCATTGCATGGGAAGAAAAGGTGATATAAGGTATGTTGTTAATTCATGTTGTCATTTTATTACCAAATTTATGAATGTAATCGCTAAATTATCTCAATTTCTTAACCCGGAAGTGGATAGTTCCGATTTATTTACGAAACTACATACATTGATAAATATGCACTGTAGCAAATCTTCATATAATCAAGCTTTGTACCGAGAATAAGAAAAAAAAACACACTAGTTTAATAATATAAATCCTTTATTAATCAAAATCATATATTCTACCTCTCCGATGCCACTATACCATTTTATCCCACTTTTACAGCGAAATCGGTTGATTAAAGCCCCGTTGATTAAATTTCATCTATAATCAACGGCAAGGCTATAATCAATGGCACGAAATGACGTCATCAACTGCCGAACCGGGACTACTTTTTCCCACGCACCTCGTCACCTGTATTTGCCAAGTGCATCAATAATAAAAACAATCTCAAATGTTTGTCAATCTTAATGACCTTAAAACAAAGGAAAGTAGCAAAAACGAGTTTTTTGTCATTTATTGTCATTAAAACCTAGTATTAGGTAAATTTAACACTATGCAAATAGGTTCTGTTGTTGTTGCTCCCCTTTGAAGAAGTCAGTTCGAGTTGCTCCCCTTTGACCGTAGAAAACAATCGTCTGGACCAAGAAATCCAGTGTTCATTTACAAGCTGTACTCGGATATGCGTCCATCTGATTTTTCTTCAAAGCATCTTTTCTACCTGGCAATACGCACAAATGACACTGCATCCCGGTGATTCTTGCGTCAACAATTGGGTGTCAACAAGTTAGGTCAGATGCTGAAGGCCATGGCAAAAGACGCCGGCTTTCTCAAGCACAAGAGAATAACGAACCACTCAGTTCGCAAATTACTGGTCCAAAAACTTCGAAATGCAAACATTCCACCCACTGAAACCATGGCCATAACAGGGCACAAAAATGTCCAGTCCATAACCAATTATTCCAACATATCTGTTGAACAGCAGCAAAAGTGATCATTCTTGCTCAGTCCAGTAAATGTTACAATCCAACAGATTCCTCTTGTTCACCTTCATGCACCGAAACTATGGCCGAAATGCAGCCTTGACAACCACTGTCTACCGTCGAACAAGTTTATCTTGATGTTCGCCCCACCCAGTCACTTCACCAGCAAATGTCTTTCTCTAGTTCGAACAACTTTGCCTCACAATTCTTTGGTGCCACTTTCAACATTCAAAATGTTAATGTATATAATTAGCTTAAATCCAAGTAATCTTTGTTATTTCGTCACGAAATAACCACAAACAAAGAAGCAAATATTGTGCACCTCGTGATTGACTCGATAGTTTGATATCGAAAGTGAATTGTGTGTGGTGTTAGGCTACGTTGTAAACAAATGTAGTTCCTTGTATATAACCACTTAATGTCATATTGATATCATAAAACTTAAAGATTTGCAATTCAATATGATTAAAATTGTAATTAATAACGCTCGACACTTTGTTACAGAACGATATTCTGATTTTAAAAAGTCAGTCAACCAGTTTAGAATAACCTGGCAAAAAACGTTAATTCACAAGTCCAGTCCACAATAATTTCTTTCGGGATTTAGTTTCAATGTGAGATGATGTAAAAATAAAGGGTAAAATTTATTTTGTATGATAACAGGTTAGACCAGTCGGCATATGCAGTTTTTTGACAAATTAATCGGAACTGCTGATTTTCATGAGCTGATTGACAAACTGTACGCCAATCCGAATCGACTGTATTTCGGTTAGGGGTATTTCTATCAGATTTATACCATAAAAGGATCACCAAGAAAATATATAAATATAACCTTATTTGCTGCAATAACCTCACACTTTTGACGAAGTCTGCGTTGTCTGCAAAACCACTTTGAAGTTTTCTTTCTATATCTTGGAATGTTGTTTCAAACGTACGTAATAATTCACTAACTTCATCCGCCGCCATCTTGATAGACATGCGCCAGGAACAAAACAATATCACATGACGAAACGACGGGCGTTAATTGGTTAATTGGTTAATAATTAATGTGCAGAGACAACCAAACACCTAAAAGCCTATTTTTCAAAGTCTTAAACTGCGGTTCAAAGTCTTAAACTGGGGTTAAGACGCGCGGAATGCACATTAATTATTTAACAGTTAATTATAGAGTTAAGAGACTTTGGACCCGAGTTCAAAGTGCCGTTTGCACATTAAATCCTTAAACCCGAGTTCAAGAGTTTGAACCGCAGTTCAAAGTGTGTCTAAAAATAGATACAAATCTCTTATCTACATAATTCAGAGACAACCAATCAGCGGAGCTTAAACCACAATTAGCTATATATAGAAGGTAAATGCCGCGATTTCATTGGTCCTCTCTTAACTATAGAGTTAAGAGACTTTGAACTGCAGTTCAAACTCTTGAACTCGGGTTTAAGGATTTAATGTGCAAACGGCACTTTGAACCCGGGTTCAAAGTCTCTTAACTATATAGTTAACTGTTAAACCGTGGTTTAAGGAATTAATGTGCATTTCGCTTGCCATACAGAAAGCTAAGTTTTGAGGAATGGGATTGTAACTGCACAAAGGTCCGTATTAACAAATGTTGAAAGGCTAAAATATAGACTCAGACTGAGATTTTCAATCAATTAATTAGCGATTTTTAATCATGCTTTAATAATGAATGAAAAGTGGGTTTTGTGTAAATCTCTTTATAGTAAATGTGATTTTTGTATGACACGAATTGTAGATGCAATGATAGTTCGATTCTTTTTTTAAGTCTGAGTCTATAATTCAGACGAAAACGTTCATGAATTCAAGCCTTGTTTTTATGTACATATACCAAGTGTGCTTTTTTTTTTAAGAAACACCAGTTACTGAAAGTGGGGGTACTGTGCTCACCAGTTATTGATTATTGGGTTAAAATTTTCGAATTTTGATGCATATATTGCGATTGCCTGTTGGAAGCATCCTGGTGGTCATAAAAGGTAAACTATAATGGTTTTTGAGTCCACCTTTCCATAACAACTGCTGAGCAACCCTTATATATGGCATAAACATGCATATACAATGAACCGTGTCAATCGTAAACAATGAGAATCTTGTGCATAAAGTCTTCAATAACTTTTGTAATATTGATAATTCATCAATAGGATATATACCGAGGTTAAATGGATATCAGTAGATCATCCTGCGCCTAAGTATAATGTCGAATAAGTATCGTAAATGTACAAACCTTTCAAAAACTCCGACGAAAACATTCACAATTCACCCATTAACCGCCATTTTGAACACCAGTTACAATTTTTCTCACTTACGCCACGCCAGTTACTTGCGTACGATCCACCCCCTGTGTCAGTGATTTTTACCACATAATCAGGCTCATATTTGCTTTCATTTTGAAAAAGAAAATATGCCATGTAAGGAAAAAGTTGTGTTGTAAATGCATGGAAATCAAGGACAGCATATTTGAATTGTATGGCCAGGTAATGATGTTTTCCTCAAACAAACAACAAAAAAGTATAATATGTCCCAAATACTAAAATTACTATTCTGAAAATGATATGCCAATGACTGCTACTTGGGTGATCACCTAAATTATGTATTATGGTTATTCAAATTTAAATGCTGCATATTTATTATCTTTTCAGCAATCATCAACAACATTGGTGGTCCAGGAACGGTTAATTACTTTTTGTCAACACTGTATGTTCCAACGATTAATTGAACTTAAAGAAAATGGCAATGCATGCGGGAAGGACCATTCATCAAGTTTCAACTATCTCCTTTATAGCAGACAGGCTTATAAGATGGAAACGAAGTAGGTATTTCACTGAAATTTGTGATTGTTAATGTAGAACCAATGTTTTAAGTAATAAATAAAATGCAACGTTAATAGTCAGTTTCATAGGGATAATACATGTATTTTGTATTAACATTTGGATGAAGAATGTATATATGTGGTGTTTACACATACTTATTAATCCAGTTCAAAAGGGTGTATCATGTAAAATACTTGTAATGACATGCTATGTCGTGACAGTCTGAATAAATAAAAACGATGACGCATATCATAATGGATTATGTCACACTTCTCATGAAACACTAATGTCAGTTCTTACTCCTATACAAGTGCTTGTGTATTTGACATCTGTATATGATTGTTTTGTTGAATAACATGAAAAAAATGTTGTCAATTTATAGAAACAACTTTGAGAAGGCTTATTGAAGCCAAATAAATAAGAAAAGACCAAATATTTTTATTTTAATAAATAAAAATGGTTAAAATTATTCATACACAATTTGCAATTTTGCATAATTTTGTTCGACTGAAACTTATTGAAGTTCCTATGAACCTGTCTGAATATAACGACATGTACTAGTAAAATATCAACTTCAAAGGAACAATGATGTTATATTTCAGTGATACATTGTATGCTGATTACCTGTGCATGAGGAAAATGAAACCAGACAGATTATGGACTCAAATTCAACCCAGAAAAAAGCTAGGAACTTGCAGTCACTGAGTGTTCTTGTTTACAGTCATGTGTTAAATGCTGCAACAACATAAATATTATAGCTGGCTCTGGACTCATCCTTATGTATCTTAAAATGATCTTTGAACGCGATGGTCTCAAGAACATTTTTATAATAAAATAACTCTGACGGTCAGCCCAGGGTCACCAACGCCAAGCGTCTTTTGGAGATACTTGTTCCAACTTGTCGAAGTTCTTCAAAGAACTACCATTACAATCATGTATTTGTTTTGTTTGTCATAATAAGTTTAATGTTTAATATCACTAGTATCACTTGTCATTGATAAATATATTTTCCTTTAAATGTGTTTGATTGAATGATTAAATGTACCTTGTTACTTACTTATTAATGTTCTTATTTCCCTGTAACATTTTCAAGTCTTATTCATAAAAGAACGCATTTCACGTACAATTTCAAACTAGGTTAGCAAATCTTACTGCACTGAGTAGGATCCATCTCACACATGATATATAAGATGTATGTATGTTTATATATTTATGAGTTTATTATAGGCTTTTCCTCTTTTTTTTATCTATTTATAATAATTTTTGAACATTTAGCTCATCTTTATGCTCACATATAAAAATCTCAAATTTTCAGTATGGCGTTTCTGTAAAAGGGGGGTAACCTTGATTGTAAAGCGGGAACTTTTCGTTTTCACTGGTGACCCCCATTTTTAGCTCGACTATTATATATGAATTATCAATTATCAATTAGTGAAATTATTAACATCAATCAATATGTGTCATAAAGATAAAGACTCGAGATGCAAACATATGCCGATGTTGTCTACAATAATATCGATTGTCACACTTTACGTTTAATTGGTAATTACAGAAGTGTTAATCAATTATGGTATATTCTCAACAACTGAAATAGATAACACCAATCAGTAAGTGTCATAAATAGGGCGTATTCGAGATGCAAACATAGAGCCAATAATCCGAGTGTTATACCCGTATTGACATTTTAAAATATACGTTTGACCGCTTAATTTTAATAACATGTATAAAAAGGTATCAAAACGTTTTTTAAAGAAACGTAGATAAAACATGTGTCGTTTGCATTTATTTTTAAGATAGAAACACATATGTATTTTTTGTAAAATATTTAAGTTAACGTTGTCACCAAGCTGCATCTATTAATTTGTATAAATATTAATGTCCAATTTAAAAAAAATATATATTTTATCCATGAAAGTGAATGTTTGCGTGATGCAAACTGTTTTAATGAATAATTGATGACACGATTAAAATGAGCTACAAATCTGATAAAATTCATAACTTTATTAAAATATTGATTAACACAAACGTTTCCTCGTCCGCTTTTTAGTTTTAACAGACGTATTGTATGATAGCATACTAAGCAGTGTTTTATTTCGTGTATTGAAATAATCTACATGGCGTAAAGACATATGGTCCGAATGGTCCGCAAATCGGGGTCGTATAGTCCGCGAACCTGGGCCGTATGGTCTGGGCCGTATGGTCCGTATACCATCCTACTCACCCCGGCGTCGGCGTGAGCGTGCAGATGTTAAAGTTTGCGTACCACCCCAAATATTTCCTATGTGCCTTGACATATTGCTTAAATATTTTGCAGACTTCTTTACCAAAATGACCCTATAAACCTATAAACAAGAGCAGACAGCTGTATCAAGCATTTTGTAAGAATTATGACCCTTTATTCACTTAGAATATGCATATTATCAATGTTAAAGTTTTCGTACCACCCTAAATATTTCTTGACATATTGCTTTAATATTTTGCATACTTCTTTACCAACATGACCCCAACCTTTAAACAAGAGCAGACAACTGTATCAAGCATTTTGTATGAATTATGGCCTTTTTTTCACTTAGAATATGCATATTATTAATGTTAAAGTTTGCGTACCACCCCAAATATTTCCTATGTCCCTTGACTTATTGCTTTAATATTTTGCATACTTCTTGACCAACATGACCCCAACCTTTAAACAAGAGCAGACAACTGTATCAAGCATTTTGTAAGAATTATGTATGGCCCTTTTTTCACTTAGAATATGCATATTATTGATAAATCTCTGTTAAAGTTTGCGTACCACCTCAAATATTTTCAATGTCCCTTGACCTATTGCTTTCATATTTTGCAAACTTCTTTACCAACATGACCCCAATCTATAAACAAGAGCAGACAACTGTATGAAGCATTTTGTAAGAATTATGGCCCTTTTTTTGTCTTAGTAACTGAATATTTTCTTAAATGTTGTCTTTAGATCCACTTGACTTCTAAAGTATCAAATATATTGCTTTCAAACTTCAAATATTTTCTTACTACCATGAGGGTACTGTACCTGGCAAGTTAAATTTAACTTTGAGCTTTGAATGACCTTGGCTCTCAAGGTCACACGAATAAATTTTAGTTAAATTGCCATACTTTCTTTATGTATGAAAAGATTTTATTGACAATACAACACTTACCTGAATACCACAATGGACTCCACCCAAACAAAACAATACCCCACGCCCCAACCCAGAATCCCTGCACCCCCCGCTTAAATTTTCTTTTCCCTTTTTTTTTTGAAAGATTGTCTAATAAATGACCAAACCCCACATACCCCCATACCCAACCAAAAAAAAAAGTTTTTTCTTTGAAACATGGTTAAAAAAAATACTATCAAGCACTCGAATAGTCGAGCGCGCTGTCCTCTGAAAGCTGTTGTTTTTTTGTTGTTGTTTTTTTCATTCAAGCATACATTCCAGATGATTTCTATGTTCGAAGATTGTAATTTTCTTTTGCCATGTTTTTTTTGACAATTTATTTCAAAAAAGACTCGTGACTAGAGATTGCAATTTTTCTTGTTTTCGAAGGATGATGACATCACTTGTTTGTTAATTTTTATGCCCCCTTCGAAGAAGAGGGGGTATATTGTTTTGCACATGTCGGTCTGTCCGTCGGTCGGTCCGTCCACCAGATGGTTTCCGGATGACAACTCAAGAACGCTTAGGCCTAGGATCATGAAACTTCATAAGTACATTAATCATGACTGGCAGATGACCCCTATTGATTTTCAGGTTACTAAGTCAAAGGTCAAGGTCACAGTGACTCGAAATGGTAAAATGGTTTCCGGATGATAACTCGAGAATGCTTACGCCTAGGATCATAAAACTTCATAGGTACATTGAGCATGACTGGCAGATGACTACTATTAATTTTCAGGCCACTAGGTCAAAGGTCAAGGTCACAGTGACTCGAAACAGTAAAATGGTTTCCGGATGATAACTCGAGAATGCTTACGCCTAGGATCATAAAACTTCATAGGAACATTGATCATGACTGGCAGATGATCCCTATTGATTTTCTGGTCACTAGGTCAAAGGTCAAGGTAACAGTGACTCAAAACAGTAAAATGGTTTCCGGATAATAACTCAAGAATGCTTACGCCTAGGATCATGAAACTTAATAGGAACATTGATCATGACTGGAAGATGATCCCTATTGATTTTCTGGTCACTAGGTCAAAGGTCAAGGTCACAGTGACTCAAAACAGTAAAATGGTTTCCGGATGATAACTCAAGAACGCTTACGCCTATGATCATGAAACTTCATAGGAACATTGATCATGACTGGCAGATGATTCCTATTGATTTTCTGGTCACTATGTCAAAGGTCACGGTCACAGTGACTCGAAACAGTAAAATGGTTTCCGGATGATTACTCAAGAATGCTTATGGATATGGTGTCCGCCTAGCGACCGGGAGGTCACGGATTCGACCCCCGCTGTGGGAGCGTTCTTTCGATCTCCCATATAGACACCAAGTACTGATTCTAGGCCCAGGAAACGGACTCGAGAGTATTTCATATAAGTAGGAATTACTTTCTATGCAATCGAGCTATAATAAATAGGTTTAAACTAAGAATGCTTACGCCTAGGATCACGAAACTTCATAGGAACATTGATTATGACTGGCAGATGATCCCTATTGATTTTCTGGTCACTAGGTCAAAGGTCAAGGTCACGGTGATTCGAAACAGTAAAATAGTTTCCGCATGATAACTCAAGAATGCTTAGGCCTAGAATCATGAAACGTCATAGGTACATTAATAATGACTGGCAGATGACCCCTATTGATTTTCAGGTCACTAGGTCAAAGGTCAAGGTCACAGTTACTCGAAATAGTAAAATGGTTTCCGGATGATAACTCAAGAATGCTTACGCCTAGGATCATGAAACTTCATAGGTACATTGATCATGACTGGCAGATGACCCCTATTAATTTTCAGGTCACTAGGTTAAAGGTCAAGGTCACAGTGACAAAACCCGTATTCACACAATGGCTGCCACTACAACTGACAGCCCATATGGGGGGCATGCATGTTTTACAAACAGCCCTTATTTCTTTATTCCTTTTGTCACATGTAATAAACTATCATTTGTATATATTATGCATTTATCTACTAATACATACTAAAAGTGTTGTTTGTTCAACGTTTGGATGAATGAGAGTGAATTTCGTAAATAAATGGTTCACAAAAAATGGAGGAAAAAAAATTTGGGGGGTTCAAAACTGAAAATGTCAAAAAATAAATAATTGTACGGTGAATTGTATTTAAAATTTAATGATCAATGTAGAATACCACTATACTAAGAAATATGCGAAGAAAGAAGAGAAAATCAACATGTCAACACCCTCAATCTGCGGAGAAAGCGTTAACTTTTTCATACAATTTTCTTTTTGATCATTGTAATGAATGCCGTTAGAGTCCCGGTATAGCTACGGTACATAAAAAAACCGGCGCTCTGCCGGAATGCCACCGGCATTCACCGGGGCTCCGCCGGGGCATTACCGGTGACGACCGGGGTGAAACTGGGGCGTTGACGTAGCTTTGCCGGGGTCTGATGCCGGTATAGACACGGTGAGTGCCGGCGGTGTTACGGTATACCGGGGCTCTGCCGGGACGCTGCCGGCTTGTACCGGGCCACTACCGGCGACAACCGGGGCTATGCCGGGACGCTGCCGGCTTTCACCGGGGCACTACCGGCGATAACCGGGGCTTGACCGGGATAAACCGTAGCCAGTCTGGGTTGACCGGGACTCTGCCGGGCTGTTGACCGGCTTCAACCGGGGCGGCACCGGGAAATAGTGTGACTGCGTTAAAAAAATGTCTACACTACGAATCATCCCTGTCCTCGCCGGTCGACCGGCGTTAGCAAATCTGGATGGACCGGGGCTCTACCGGCAAAAGTGAGACTGGGGCTTAAGTGGTTTTTCTTTTGTATACACATTACAAAGGAAGTATGGGTGTTTTCCTGATCTGTTAATTATGTAATAGAAAACTATTTTAGGCTATTGAAAGGTATTTATTTGACGCCACCAATAACAGTTTTTTGCGGTCATGTTGTTTTTGTATATCTTCACCGCCTATGTAGACGAACCTCTACCAGATCTGTAGAGTTGAACA